>NW_027425718.1:0-1325 GCF_003597395.2 Chelonoidis abingdonii
AGTCTGGATCTGTAAAAGCAGCAAAGAATCCTGTGGCACCTTATAGACTAACAGACGTTTTGGAGCATGAGCTTTCGTGGGTGGATGAAGTGGGTATCCACGCACGAAAGCTCATGCTCTGAAACGTCTGTTAGTCTATAAGGTGCCACAGGATTCTTTGCTGCTTTTATAGAACTGAGAGATGTACGTTAGAATTAGGGCTTTAGCTTTGTTATAATGCCAAAGGTATGATAGTCAAGGTCTGAACTGAGGAGGAAAAAAAGAATAGATTTTATATTTTATTTAAATAAATACCCTTTCTGTCTTCTGTCAACCCTATTATATGTTTTGATTACCAAAAAGAATTGTTTGTCTGTGGTTGCAATATGTTGTTATGGAGTCAATGGGATTAGTTTGTCAAATGATGTAAATCATTATGGTTCCACTGACTTCGAGAGAGCTACAAATTACATCAGGTGTGGATCTGGCCAGTATGTCTTAGAAGTTTTGACTGTCATATACTAAAACTGGTGCAAGAATAGAAAACATCAGTTGCATTTCCAAATAAAAGAGCAATGTAAGGGATCCACTATACACATTTTCTGCTGTGCACTATCCATTGGTAGGTTTAGAGCTTGAACTACTTGCATTTATTTGACACAAAGCCGCAAAGACTGGTCCCTGTGCACAGCCTACGTAAATGGGCTTTCAGGGGCTTGGACAGACTGCAGATCCTTGGGTGCACAGCAGCTGCCATTCCAGCCCCTTTCTACATGTAGGAGTGTGAGCTTGGCTAGCAGAGCCACTAACCATGTCCCCAGCCATAGAGTCCTCTGTATGCTAGGCCAATGGATCTTTCTCTGAGCATAGCTCTGAGAATGCAGGGCAACAGACCCCCCAAATGTGTTTTCTGCCTCCCCATCTTCCCTTTCAGGGGATGTGCACTCGCTACGGCTTGTCTCTCAGGGTAGAGAACTTGGCCTGCAAGATGCTACTAAGAATGCACAGGTCTACTGCGGCACTATGCCCCATATTCTTCATATAGATATTATTGTGATATGATTATGGCATATTATGATCTATTTTAGACAAATAGACCATGTGAGATGCCACTGAAAAGGTTATAATTTACTGAATATGATTATCCTATTTGTATGGATGTATCATTTTGGTATCTGAATTTAGGAATATTGTCTATGCATAAGAACATTAAGAACGGCCATACTGGGTCAGACCAAAGGTCCATCTAGCCCAGTATCTGTCTACCGACAGTGGCCAATGCCAGGTGCCCCAGAGGGAGTGAAGCTAACAGGCAATGATCAAGTGATCTCTCTCCTGCCATCCAT
>NW_027425719.1:0-7859 GCF_003597395.2 Chelonoidis abingdonii
CCAGAGCAAGTGTCCAACCTGCAGTGTCCCTGCAACAAAGCCAGGGCCTGAGAAGGAGGCCTGGAACCTACAAGGAACAGACTGTGAAGTGCCCTGATGTCCAGAGACACTGTTTGTGATGGTCCCTGCCACAGAGCAGGGTGATGTTTTCCTTTAACCTTTCCCATTTTTCCGTATTCTTTTTTTAAAATTAATTGTTACTTAAATAACTTGTATTTGCTTTAAATTGTATGATGTGATCAGTGGGTCAGGGAGGTGCACAGTGCAAAGAGAATACCCTGGAGTGCGCACACCCTAGCCCCTGTCCTAGGTGACCACAGCAGGGTTGGGGGTTGGTCCCCCCAGGAAACCTGGGCCCAGCCTTGTTGGGGTTACGAGGACTCTGCCAGACAGGAGAGTGGAAGTGGAGCCCTCAAGGCCAAGGAGGCCTCTGGGTAAAGGAAGTGGGACCAAGGACTCAGATCCTTTCACTGGCCCACTTCACCGGGGTAGTGCAGAAGCCAGGAAAGTTCCCCACAATAGCGGGACCATTTCCCCGCTTACATTTAGTAGGAAGTAGTCATGGGGGATTGTCTGAGTGTGACTGGCACCTTTAAGAGGGAATGTGTCCAGTTCATCTATGACTAGTTAGTGGCCTTTGGATGACTCCTGATAGAAGGCATCTATCCTCTATGAAGAGCCAGTCAACAGTTGAGAAAAGAGAGTAGGAAGGAGGAGCAGGGAGTTTGCACTAGTTGTATGAGACTTGACAAAGCCCTAGTTGAAAGCTGGCAGGGAGAGAACTGATGAGAGCTGTGGGGAAAAATGGCCAGAGCAAGGGAACCCTGCTGATTATAAGGTTTGTGCAGAAGTCCTTAAAGTAAAGGAGGATGAACCAGGTTAGTTAAGGAAGGTTCAGCCAAGGAAAGGAGGGTTGATTCTGGAGAGAGGTTCTCTGGAGAAGCTGTTCAGCAGGGATGTAATTTGCAACTGAAAGGGGGAAGCTGGGGAGTGGCACCTTGTGGGAATCCCTCTTGCAGAAGCTCTGAGTTGAGGGCTAGGAGAGAAGAGTTGCAAGGAGCATGGAGAATTGTCAGATGTGTGGAAGCGCCGGCACAGGAATAAAAAAAATAGGGACTTTTAACTGTGAGGTAGATGGCTTGAAGAGTAGGGTTCTGGAACTGGGCCAAGCAACTAGGGAACAGTGTGACTGTTACCTCTTGGTTGGGTGTCCTACAGATGGTGACTGTGGAGGAGGGATGGCCAACTGCTGCATTTTAACCTGTTTCACTTTTGGGGGTTAAGAACTGTCTCCCTTTTAAGACTTGGCAGCAGGTTGCACTAAATTACATTGACATAGGGCTTGAATTGGATTTTGTGCAGGAGAACGTTCCTGTATGTATTAACATTATCAGCTGAATATTTCTTCCCTTGCACTGCTGCTTTTCCTAAAAACTCAAAGAAAAACATGGAGTCAAAGTAACAAGTAGTGGAGTGGCAAGCTTATTTTAAGAGGTTTCCTGTCTCTGTTTTCCAAATCTCACGTTGGTGTGGATGCATTGTGTACATCAGTTTTTTAAATAGTTATTTAACTAAACTGTTGCAGAATAGGTCATATATCTGTTATCAATATGAGCCCTGACCTGCCTATAGTGTTGCAAGGCACTGTGGGAGGATGGGCTTGAGGGGAGTTGCTCATTGGCATTCTTAAAACCACTGGCTCTAAAACTTTTTTACTGGTGCCCCCTTTCACATAGCAAGCCTCTGGGTGCAACCTCCCCTAAATTAAAAACACTTTTTTATATATTTAACACCATTATAAATACTGAAGGCAAAGTGGAGTTTGGGGTGGAGGCTGACAGCAGTGAACCCCCATGCAATAACCTCATGACCCCATTTAAGAACCCTTGCTTAAAACAATGAATGATTTCAGTGCAGCTAGAGGTGTGAGAACAAACCCTTGAATGATGCAACCTGGGGTGGTTTATTGGTGCACTCAGGACAGGTGTTCAGCTACGTCAGGGGAGAGGTGGGGGCGGTGCCAATGGATAAACAACAGCCAAGGCGTGTGCTCGTTTACACCCAGCAGCTCCCAACGTGCATGGGCTGAATACGGTGTAAGTCTGTGCATAACGGGGCGCTAAATGTTGGCGCAGATGCGTTGCTGGATGTCTCAACTGCCTCCTTCCTCCAACTCCTCTGGCTCTAGGGCCCCGGTGTTGGGATCTCACCGGGGGCTCCGCACCGTGACAGGGGGGACCCCAACTCCCTCACCTAGCCCCGCCCGGCTGCAGCCCCGCCAGGCGCCTCCCTGTCAGCGCGGGGCTGGGCGAGTCAGGGCTCGTCCCACCCTCCCGACAGAGGGGCGGGGAGAGGCTCGAGCGGCGTGTGATTGCCTGAGAGCGCGGGACAGCATCACGTGATGGGGGCACCGCGGCCCGATGTGGTCACGTGCAGAAGGGGCGTGTTATGCCACCGCCTTGGTGTGCTCGGCTGGGGACAGTTCCATTGTGCCAGGGGTGGAGGCTGAGGCGCGGCGAATAAACGGACCGAATCCTGACGGGGGCGGGGTCGGGCCCTTCTACGTATTGGGTGAGCGCCACGCCCTTCCCACATGCTCATATGACGCAGCTGGGCTGGGAGTCAGAACGAGTGTGGTCGGGGTTGGTAGTGGAGGAGTTTGGGCCGCGCCCCGTCAGTCGGACACCGAACTATGGGCCGGACACCGGGTTTCTTGCTCGTCACGGCTTGCTGGGCCCTGCTCTGGGGGGTGGCGGCGGCGGCAGGTGAGCTGGGCTGGGCGCGCCGCGGCTGGGGGTGGTTCCTCCAGGGGCTCAGAGCTGTAAACGGGGGAGGCCGCCCGTACCCTCCCCCAGACTCGAGCGCTGTGGCGGGGCTGTGAGCTGGCGCCCAGCGGGAGTTCGCTCCTTCCCCGGCCGGGGGTGGGAGGCGTGTCCCGGGCCGCGTGCGCCGGAGCGCCCAGCGCGGGGGCCGTGTGTGGCCGGCGCGGCTCTGCGGAGGGGGAGGGTGTCTTCCGAAGTTCGCTTCTATCGCCGTGTTTGCCCGGTGCCCCGCACCCCTCCGCGCTGCCCAGGAGACATGGTGGCAGCCGGCTCCGTTGCACGCGCACCCAGCTTGTTTACTCGGGTGTTGGGTCCCGTTCCCGAAAGCGCAGCTTGCTGGTGTTAATCGCTCCTTGCAGCATTTGCTTCCCCTGTTGCGGCAGCAGGAGGACAAGCAGAGCCACTTAACAGATTTAAGTAACCTAGGGCAGGAAATGCCCAGATCTGCCTCCCGAAGCCGTGATTTATGGTTGGTGTAAAAAAGTGCAAAGATAACTGGTCGCAAACAGCCCAGCAAAACTGAGTAACCAGCTACGAATCCTATTCCTGAGTAATCAGGAGAATAAACTGTCCCAGTTTTTGATAGCCCTGTACTCAAATTCGCAATCGTTTATTACCTGCATCTAGACAACTTTGTTGTTATACAGTGTCTGTTTATTGGCACTCCCTACATCAAGGAAATGCACCACTATAATTAAGGCTAAGATTATGTCACGGAGGTGACTAGTCGCTGCTAGCGGGGGGGTGGGGTACTCACAGCAGCCCAGCCTCTGAGTGGTAGGGCACCCGCCTGCAGCTGCCTAGAAGCTGTGGGTGGAGCCCAACCCCCCTGAACTGACTGGTCCGCCATTGGTGGTGACCCCCTGTGCTACCTAGTCACTGCCGCTGGCAGGAGTCCCCCTTGCAGTRCCTCAGCCACTGTGCATAGCTGGGGCCCTCAGGGACCCCAGAGCTGCTCSGTGGCTGCAAGAAGGGGGAGGGATAGCTCAGTGGTTTGAGCATTAGCCTGCTAAACCCAGGGTTGTGAGTTCAAACCTTGCAGGGGCCATTTGGGGAACGGGGTAAAAATCTGGGGATTGGTCCTGCTTTGAGTAAGGGGTTGGACTAGATGACCTCCTGAGGTCCCTTCCAACCCTAATATTCTAGGAAGGGGAGGTGCAGCTCCACAGCTGGTGGCAGTAGATGGACCCCTGAGCTGCTCAAGGGCGTGCCTGTTCCCCCAAACCTCCCAGTCCTCAGCCACTGTTGGGAGAGGGGGCCCACCCTGTAGCTCCCAGCCCTGCATGGTGGTGCCTCCCACCCAGCTTCAGCCCTGCAGTTGGCCCCTCCCAGCCTCTGGGCAATGGCATCCCTACAGCTCCCAGCCTCTGAAGTTGGGGGGCAGGGTGCTGGGCCCTCCTCCCTCACCATTTTGTCAGGGATGTTTTTAGTAAAAATCATGACAGGCTTCCATGATTTTTTGTTTATTGCTAGTGACCTGTTCCTGACTTTTACTAAAAATATCCCTGACAAAATCATAGGCTTAACTATCATTAATTGAAGATTGTCCTATCCAATATTTTGACATGCCAAAGTCTCATCAATTCAGTGGCATTAGAAATCAAGGTTCGCTATTACTAATCATATGTTTAATCCACTAGATCACCTCACTTCGATACTGGTCTTGGTACATCAAATTTAGGGAAATAGGCAAAAATTTCTATGGGTGAGAATTTCAGTACTTAATATATTCAAAATATCATTATAAAAATATTATATCTTCTGTTTATAATAGTGAAATGTAGTAGATCCAAGTACAGCATGTGTAATCCCATGGACAAAATTAGAGCTGTTCATAGAGTCAAATCTTTAAAAGCCATTGTACCTTTGTTTGAAGCAAAATGAGACTGGACATGAATCATTAATATGGTAAAATCATATTGACTTCACATAATTGGTATTTTTGTATTACTTCTGCCAATATTTCTGTGTCCTGATATGATTTGCTTCATCCCCTTCAGCATAAGATAAATCCATGTGGGACTGCAAGTGAGGAGTTTTGATAGAGGAGCAGTTTCCAGTCACCCCTCCTCAAACTGAGGAGAATGGCCAAAACCACTGTAGCAGTATCTACTCCAGTTGTGCCATGTAAGCAGGTCAGGGTCAGCAGGACCTTATGAACTTGCAGTTTTTGTTAGTTAAGTCTATAGTACTAAGCTGTTCCTCTTGAGAGGAGAAGCTTTTTCTGCTGAAGCATTGAAAGCAGGAGGCTCTATGGGGCTCATTGCAGCTTTTTGACTTTATGCAGCCCCAAACTGAAACCTTGTAGTGTACCCTTGTCAAACCTGAGATGACATCTGAAGATCTGACTCCTTGTGACTGAATTATTCCAGTAATTCAGGTTCATGGTCAAAGTTGACAGTTCCATTTTTGAGATGATGCAGTGGTACACTTGCACCACAGTGGTCAGGCAGACACAACTTTATTATTGTATTATTTGTAGTACTGTGATGTCTAAGAGCCCTGGTCATTGACTGGGACCCTATTGGATAAGCGCTGTACAAACAGAACAAAAAGATGGTGCAGTCTAAAGAGGATGCAGTCTGCACCGAGAACTTAAACAAAACTGTTATCAGATGCTTTATTTTGGCAGCAACTTCTGTCCTGCCATCTCCATTGAAATGCTGTGCCAAGTTGCTTGTATGGCATTAAGGGGAAGTATCTGGAGGTAGGTGCTCCTCTGATTCTATTTGAGGTATAGTCATTAGCCATATACATCTCTACGGAAGAGGAGAACCTGCAGACAGCTGATTTTTGGAACCATGCCCCTCTAGGAATTGTGACTGTCATTGATGGGTAGCTGGAGCAGCTTTCCTGTGTGAGTAGGATTGGAGTGTCCTTATACTGTGGTGAGCTGGTAAAGATTAAAAGATGTAAGGAAACACTTTCCCCTGGAAAGTGGAGAATAGGCAATAATGTCTTTGAGTAAGACACTTCTCTCATAATTCTGAGGCAGCCTTATGGAGTCATAGAATATTAGGGTTGGCAGAGACCTCAGGAGGTATCTAGTCCAACCCCCTGGTCAAAGAAGGACCAACACCAACTAAATCATCCCAGTCAGGGCTTTGTTGAGCCAGGCCTTAAACATCCAAGGCTGGAGATTTCACCTCCCTGAGTAACCCATTCCAATGCTTTACCACTCTTGTAGTGAAATAGTGTTTCCTAATATCAACCCTAGACCTGCCCCACTGAGACCATTGCTTCTTGTTCTGTTATCTGCCACCACTGAGAACAGCCTAACTCCATCCTCTTTGGAACCCCACTTCAGGTAGTTGAAGGCTGCTATCAAATCCCCTCTTACTCTTCTGCAGACTAAATAGCCCCAGTTCCCTCAGCTTCTCCTCATAAGTCATGTGTCCTAGCCCCCTAATCATTTTCGTTACCCTCTGCTGGACTCTCTCCAATTTGTTTACATGCCTTCTGTAAAAATATCATGTTTTCTGTTTATAATAGTGAAATGTAGTAGATCCAAGTACAGCATGTGTAATCACATGGACAAAATTAGAGCTGTTCAGAGTCAAATCTTTAAAAGCCATTGTACCTTTGTTTGAAGCAAAATGAGACTGGACATGAATCATTAATAGGGTAAAATCGTACTGACTTCACATAATTGGCATTTTTGTATTACCGAACACAGTACTTCATGTATGACCTCACCAGTGCCAAATAGAGGGGAATAATCACTTCCCTCGATCTGCTGGCAGTGCTCCTACTAATACAGCCCAATATCCCATTGGCCGCCTTGGCAACAAGGGCACACTGCTGACTCATATCTAGCTTCTCATCCACTGTAATCCCCAGGTCTTTTTCTGCAGAACTGCTGCTTAGCCAGTTGGTCCCCAGCCTGTTGTGGTACATGGGATTCTTCCATCCTAAGTGCAGGACTCTGCACTTGTCTTTGTTGAACTTCATCAGATGTGTGTGTTTTTGTTTTTTTGTTGTTTTTTTTTTTTGGCCCAATCTGTTCAATTTGTGTAGGTCACTCTGGACCCTATCCCTACCCTCCAGTGTCTCTCTCTCCCCACCCAGCTTAGTATCATCTGCAAACTTGCTGAGGGTGCAGTTCATCCCATTATCCAGATAATTAATAAAGATGTTGAACAGAACTAGCCTCAGGACCGACCCTGGCGCACTCTGCTTGATACCGGCTGCCAACTAGACATCAAGCCATTGATCACTACCCGTTGAGCCCGACAGTCTAGCCAGCTTTCTGTCCACCTTATAGTCCATTCATCCAATCCTTACTACTTTAATTTGCTGGCAAGAATACTGTGGGAGACCGTATCAAAGATTTTGTTAAAGTCAAGATATATATCCAGAAGAAAGCTGAATTCAAGGCCCTAGAATCCTAAGCTTCATTGCTGCAGTCTTCATGTGGCTGAAGGGTTTACCAGTCTCTACTTTCACCTCAAAATATGGGTTACCAGATCTGCCTTGCCAAATATCAGTGTAGATGGCTTAGTATGACTAAGTCTCTTCACAAGGAAATGTGAAAGGTCACTCAGGCCAGGTGAATGCCTTGACTTCAAGTAAAAAATTCTTTCATTTGTATGGTGGCAAGAGCTGGTGTTTCAGGAGTGATGTCTGCAGGTACTTTGGGGCTGTAAGACAAAGCTCAGCTCCAAGCTTTCTTGCTCTAGGACAGGATCTAGTACATTTGGAGTCTGGCAGAGGATTTATCTGAGCCAGCAGCTGTCTGCTTAGATTCAGAGGCTGGATGATTTGATCTCAATAGTATCAGTAGGCATACTTTTATGTGGAAACCATTGCTGACTCAGATCTTGATAGTCATGAGCAACGTAGGACACTTCTGGTCTAGTTCCAGTCTAAGGATAATCTCTAATTGCAACTGGACTGCCGATTCAGTATTAAAAAATGTGTTCACTCCTAGGTGGAGAAGTTTAGTTTCTCCAAGAAAACCCTGCGTCTGACGAAGTGGGTATTCACCCACGAAAGCTCACACTCCAAAACGTCTGTTAGTCTATAAGGTGCCACAGG
>NW_027425720.1:0-2853 GCF_003597395.2 Chelonoidis abingdonii
ACCCTATCCTATCTAAAGAAAACACATATAAAAGGTGTCAGGCTTGATACCTTACTAATTTCATAGGGTCACTAAATCCTGGGAGGCATTTCACGAAAACAAGTATCAGAGGGGTAGCCGTGTTAGTCTGGATCTATATGCATCTGAAGTGGGTATTCACCCAGGAAAGCTCATGCTCCAAAACATCTCTTGGTCTATAAGGTGCCACAGGATTCTTTTCTGCTTTCACAAAAACAGTTCTTTCGACCTACTTCAAATAGCACACAGTTCTGCAGGGCTGGAAATTTATATTTTACACACATTAAATAACTTCTGCAAATTTTGGACTGTGGGAAAGTATTTGCTCTCCGTTCCTACCTCCCCCTTTTAAAAGCAAGGAAACGTAGGAATTGCTGGAGTAATATCGGACATTTTCTAAGATACTGCAAATGTCTCTTTTGTCAATACTTTGTTCTTTTTTTAAAACATTCCTGGCAATGTGTAGTTAAGTTCGGGAAAATTATAATATATACAGGTACTTAAGACAGAAACGATGCGATTTCTATTAACTGTAAGTCATTGCAGCCCCCTTCCGACCAAAACTGGAGCAACTGAAAAAATCCTAATTCAAATGACGAATGCTTGAAGATGTTACGTGATTAAACTGCTAAACACTTCAGCTTGAAAGTGAACCAAACAGCATTTAACGTGAATAAATGTAAATGTTTTTAAATAATCAAGTGTTTTAATGAAATTGCACAGTCCGAAATTAAACTGCATAATAGCCTTTCTAGATTTGCAGAAGGAAATTGAGAAAATACCCATTCTCTGAGATTATTCATAGAAGTGGGGCATATTATGTGTAGCTTTTACATAATTTTACGGCATCATTAAAACTGGTTTCTTTAACTAGGTAATTTCCTTTCATGACAACTTGTCCGAAATGCGATTTTTTGTGGGCTTTGGCTGTATAGTGTATTTATGTACAAATGTCATCATTAAGTTCAGAGCGGATGCAGCCCTGTATGAAACTCGTAATACTTTTCTTATGGATTGTTCAAACAATCATAATTGGATCTGGATGTTGGTCACAGTTACGACTTTGGCAGGGGAGCTTATTTAAATATTTTAAAGGCATGTTCTGTGCGAAGCTAAGTATATCCATTCTTAAAATAGGGAGCATGAAAGCGACCGTGATCTTTGAGTACCGTAAATGAACCAAGTACATATAAATTTTCATTTCCTCGGAGCAGGGTTCAGAGGATGTATTTTATGTATAGAGGGAAACCCGGCTTCGATGTATTAAACTGAGTCAATCCAATTCTGATTTTCACAGATTACCCCAGAAAAGTGCCACTTCCTTAAAGTGTAGAGCCCCCACCATGTCAAAATGCTTGTTAGTGCTTTATTGAACTGTAGATTAGCGTAGGGACTGCGGCCAGCCATGGCTTTGTGCTGTACCTAACAAAGGAGGCCTCTAGTTGCTACCGTAACACGATGATGATGATGATGAGCGTGTTATAGAACAGCCAGCAGAGCTGGTTTGGGTCAGGTCTGAAGCGGGGGCAGGGGGCGCCTCCACCGACCCACCAAGATTGAGTATGTGGGGAAAGTTGTTACAAATGACCGTTCAGGGCGGCAGGGAAGGAGCCGTGCCTTTGGCCCGGGAGGCTCGGGCTGGTTTTCACTCCAGGCCAGTTTCCACACGCCAAGTGGCGTGGAGCTGTGCAGGAGCAGCCAGGCACCAACCCCGCCGTTTGTGGCCAAAGCTCCCTAACCCACTAGTGCCCGTTAACTTCATGTGCATCACGCCGGGGCCGGCCCGCCCGGGCTCCCACCCACGGTACTCGGGGCTTGGTCCCGCCGACTGGCTCGTTTCACATCGGGCCGGGTTTTGTCGCTGAGGCCGGCAGGGGCAGGCTGCCAGCCCCGCTCCGGGTGGTGGATCCCCACCCGCCGCGAAAGGTGTCGCTGCTCTTTGCTCCTGACCGGGGGAAGCGTCTTGGCCCCTGCCCGGCCGCACGCATCTGCACAGGGGCCGGAGGAATCGGCGGCTCCCCCCGCCGACAGGCAGCGGGGACGGGGAGGCCGTCGCGCGGGGGCGGGTATTTCCACGGGCGGTGCCCCCCCCCGGCGGCAGGATCCCGCGTGCGGGCGGGGCGCGGGGTCCCCAGTGGGAGCGGGTGGCGCTGGCCGCGGCTCTGTGTCCTTGTGCGGAAATGACACACGGTCCCGTCACGTCACGCGAGAGCGCAGCGCGCGGACCCTCGCACACAAAGAGCGGGGGGGAACCCGGGCACCAGCGCCGCCGCCGCTCCCGGCCCCGCCGCGACCCCAGGTGAGTGTGCCTGGGCCCGGCCCCCTCCCTACTACCCCCGCACAGCACCGCGGGCGGCCCCGGAGAGGAGGCAGCAGGCCCCAGCTCCCCCCTCCAGTCCCGCTCGGGTCCCGGCCGCTTCTCCCCGCCCCCCGGGGCCCTTTGTTGGCTGCGCTCGGGACATGGCTACAGCGCGATGGCTCGTGGCAACGATCAGGGCGCGCGCGCGCGGCAGCGGCCTGGGCGACTCCATCTCCGGAGCGCGCGAGAGGCGGGGGTGGGGGAAGAGAGAGTGGAACGGTCACGCCGTCACCCCACCTTCCCCGGACATATAGATCCGTCCGGGCAGCGGTCGCACCGGAAGCCGCCACTACCGCGCGCGCCGGGTTAGTCGTGGGTTTTCACCGCCGCGTGCGCAGGGGGAACGAACGGGGCTGACGCTGCCTCCGCCCCGGGGCGGGGTTTCCCTACAGCCCGCCCTGCGGGGCGGGGCGCACGTGGCGGGAGGTGAAGCCCCGAGGAACCGGAGTCCCAGCGCGGGCAGCTGCCCCCCCCCC
>NW_027425721.1:0-1175 GCF_003597395.2 Chelonoidis abingdonii
GCTGTGGCCTGGAGCTGGCCCTGTCAAGGGGTCAGCCCTGGGTCTGCCAGAGCAACTGGTTTGTGGGCTAACCGCCGGACCAGTGGACCCTGGGCTGAAGCAGCAGTTGGGGTTGGAGCAGCTGCCAGAATTCAGCCCTCGGCAGTGCTTTGACTTTTTGTGTCCCTCAACCCCCAGGGTATTTTTAGTAAAAAGTCAGGGACAGGTTGTAGGCTTCTGTGAATTTTTCTTTATTGCCTGAGACCTTTCCCTGACTTTTACTAAAAATACCTGTGAGAGAATATTAAAATTAATCATAAGGTTACATTACAAGAAATGGAAGATTGGACAAATGACCAGGGAGGAGTATAAAAATATTGCGCAGTCATGCAGGAGTTAAATCAGGAAGGCCAAATCACACTTGGAGTTGCAGCTAGCAAGAGGTATTAAGAGTAACAAGAAGGGCTTCTTCAGATATGTTAGCAACAAGAAGAAGGTCACGGAAAGTGCAGGCCCCTCACTGAATGAGGGAGGCAACCTAGTGACAGAGGATGTGGAAAAAGCTAAAATACTCAGTGCTTTCTTTGCCTCTGTCTTCATGAATGAATTCAGCTCCCAGAATACTGCGCTGGGCAGCACAGCATGGGGAGGAGGTGATCAGCCCTCTGTGGAGAAAGAATAGTTCAGGACTATTTGGAATAGCTGGACAAGCACAAGTCTATGAGGCAAAATGCGCAGCATCTGAGGGCGCTAAAGGAGTTGGCGGATGTGATTGCAGAGCCATTGGCCATTATCTTTGAAAACTCATGGCGATCGGGGAAAGTCCCAGATGACTGGAAAAAGGCTAATGTAGTGCCCATCTTTAAAAAAGGGAAGGAGGAGGATCCGGGGAACTACAGGCCAGTCAGCCTCACCTCAGTCCCTGGAAAAATGATGGAGCAGGTCCTCAAGGAATCAATTCTGAAGCACTTAGAGGAGAGGAAAGTGATCAGGAACAGTCAGCATGGATTCACCAAAGGGAAGTCATGCCTGACTAACCTAATTGCCTTCTGTGACGAGATAACTGGATCTGTGGATGAGGGGAAAGCAGTGGATGCGTTATTCCTTGACTTTAGCAAAGCTTTTGATTCAGTCTCCCACAGTATTCTTCCCAGCAAGTTAAAGAAGTATGGGCTGGATGAAT
Source organism: Chelonoidis abingdonii (assembly GCF_003597395.2). Taxonomy (NCBI): domain Eukaryota; kingdom Metazoa; phylum Chordata; order Testudines; family Testudinidae; genus Chelonoidis; species Chelonoidis abingdonii. Next base: position 1,163 of record NW_027425721.1, read on the forward strand.
GGACTGTAAAGTG
>NW_027425722.1:0-1006 GCF_003597395.2 Chelonoidis abingdonii
AGAATAGGCATTTACATGGCACTGTTGTAACCGGTGTTGCAAGATATTTACGTGCCAGATGACCTAAAGATTCATATGTCCTTCCATTCCAGAGCACATGCGTCCATGCTGATGACAGGTTCTGCTTGATAATGATCCAAAGCAGAATGGACCGACACATGTTCATTTTCATCATCTGAGTCAGATGCCAGAAGGTTGATTTTCATTTTTGGTGGTTTGGGTTCTGTAGTTTCTGCATTGGCAGGGCCAGCTCCAGCGTTATTCCTCCCCAAGCTGCTGAAAAAAAATAATTAAAAAGCCACAATCGGCAGCACTTCAGTGGCAGCTCAACTGCCACCGCTTCATTCTTCGGTGGCAATTCAGCAGCAGGTCCTTCCCTCTGAGAGGAACTGAGGCACCCGCCGCCAAATTGTTGCCAAAGAGCCGGACCTGCTGTGCCTTTCCTTTGGCCACCCCAAGCACCTGCTTGCTGTGCTGGTGCCTGGAGCCAGCCCTGTGCATTGGAGTGTTGCTCTTTTAACTCTTCTGAAAGCATGCACCACACCTATTCCCTCTCAAATTTTGGATGGCACTTCAGATTCTTAAACCTTGGGTTGAGTGCTGTAGCTATTTTTAGAAATCTCACATTGGTACCTTGTTTGCAGTTTGTCAAATCTGCTATGAAAGTGTTCTTAAAATCAACATATGCTGGGTCATTATCTGAATCTACAGTAACATGAAATATATGGCAGAATGCAGGTAAAACAGAACAGGAGACATACAATTATTCCCCAAGGATTTCAGTCACAAATTTAATTAATGCATTATTTTTTTAACGAGAGTCTTTAGCATGGAATCATGTCCTCTGGAATGGTGGCTGAAGCATGAAGGGGCATATGAATATTTAGCATATCTGGCATTAAAGACCTTGCAACACTGGCTGCAAAAGTGCCATGTGAACACCTCTTTTCACATTCAGGTAACATTGTAAATAAGAAGCAGGCAGCATTATCTCCCGTAAATGTAA
>NW_027425723.1:0-1028 GCF_003597395.2 Chelonoidis abingdonii
CGATGACCAACGACTGACACATCAAACCCTTTGTATCACCTTTCTTTAATATTTTCTAATAAACATTTTTATCTATGTATGAGTGTAGGTGAGGCCATAAGAGACATGCCCCCTTGTACCCACAAATCAGCCAGTTAGATGGTACAGGGTTACACGTGGCACTCACAAAATTTGAAGGCACTTCTGAAAACCCTGTTTCTTGTTTAAAGAATGGACCTTAAATATCCTTTTCTTTGGTGGGTGAGCACATCTACTTCAAAAGTTCCAAACCTGCTAAAAGTGAAGGTTACTTGCTGTCGGGGACAAGTTTAAAACATCTCAAGCCAAACTGTTAAAATTCATTTAAAACAATATTTTTTTTAAAAAAACAACCCACATGTCATCCTGCTTCTTGCCCTCTATTCCTTTACGGAATATAATGAGTGCGTCTGCTGGACACCACGTTCTTCCTTCAATCCCTGCCCCGAGTCTCCTCTTTTTATCCCAGCAGGACAGCTCAGATTATTTTTATTTCCACAACTGTCCAGATTACTACGATCCCTGCAATCTGAGGACAGCCTGGCCACCTGGCTCCTGGTCGTGCGGGAATTAACAGGGGTAAAGACACCGGCTGAAAGATCAGCAGGGTACCGCGTGTTTACACAGAGCGGGGCGGCCAGAGAGAAGCGATGTGCAGCGGAGGCTCAGCACCAACTCATCCCGCGGCCCCAGAAGAGCCCAGGGCCGCCCGAGAGGCCCAGCGCGGCTCCCCCTCCAGCTCCCGGGCTAGCAGCACAAACTGCTCCGTGGTTGCAGCTTGTGCCACTACCCCGGCCTCGCTCCGCTCCGACTGCCGGGGGAGGCTCGGTCCTTCTCACGCTGCGCCCAGCCACGTTTCCGGCTCGTTGGGCGCCTCTCGCCGGCAGGCGGCCCGGGCGCGGAGCGGAGGGGGCGGGACTGAGCCGCTTCTCCTGCCGGGTGAGGGTGGCCGCTCAGGGTCGCTGCCTCGGTGCAGCGCGGCGGCTGCCTGCGAGAGCCCGGCTCGGGAG
>NW_027425724.1:0-1163 GCF_003597395.2 Chelonoidis abingdonii
TTTTTTTTTTTGATTCTATAAATTGATAAAAGTTCTAAAATAGTATTTTATCATTAAATTATGTACTATGACTACAAAAAAATCTGTTATCTTAGTGGAGCAAAAGGCTGTTTTAAAGACTATATATGTGAACATATACATATAGAGATATAATTTAGATTTTTTACTATTACTCTATTATATATTTCACCAATACTTAAAGTATTTAATGGTGTGGGCATAAATAATAATGAGAGTTCCAATTTAGCAGATAGATACTTTTTAGTCACTGATATAAAAGACATTCTCGTTGTAGTTTTATTTTCAAACATACTACTCTTAATAGGGAGTTACGTCAACAGTTGAAGGAAATGACTGACAGATGGCATTGTTTCATTCTTTCATAAACACAGTTGGAATGAAGCTTGAAGGCGAAAAGTAACAGAATGAAGAGTGTGAAAGGGAGTCTGTACAGCCTCTAACCATTCGGAAGAGTGTTAACTCATGCTCCACAAGTTTTGTCCTGTTCTTAAAAACATGACTATTTACAGAAAAGAAAATAATTGATTACCAACACGGCCACATTTCAAGTTAGAAGAATAGTATATTGTGCATGTCAAGAAAGGTCAGTTCAAGATTCCATAGAGACTTGCTGTAGTTAATGGACTACAAAATTTTAAAAAGTTCATTTGGGGGGAAAAAATACCACAATGTCTGAAAACATAAAGTCATAAAATAACATTAAGTTAAATATATTAAAAGTATAGCTTTGAAGCTGGGCACAGCCAGTGAAGCCATGAGACTGTTTATCAGTGTTTGAGTAATAAATATTTAGCATAATAGGCTGCCCTTGATGTACATATGGATGTGAATGCGCTTGGAGTTTAACAGGACCTAAAAGTTTCCAGAAGACTCCAAGGAAGAATGCTGTTCTGCTGACAGACCATTCTACTGATGGTGTTGTTGAAGTTGAAGTTGTTGAAGTTCAAAATATTTTTTTCCCATAACCATTAACTCAGTAATCATAGACTCATAGACTTAAGGTCAGAAGGGACCATTATGGTTATCTAGTCTGACCTTCTGCACAAGGCAGGCCACAGAATCTCACCCACCCACTCCTGTAACAAACCCCTAACCTATGTCTGAGTTAGTGAAGTCCTCAAATCATGGTTTAAAGACCTCAA
>NW_027425725.1:0-1037 GCF_003597395.2 Chelonoidis abingdonii
CATAAGAACGGCCAGACTGAGTCAGACCAAAGGTCCATCTAGTCCAGAATCCTGTCTTCTGACAATAGCCTGTGCAGGGTGCCCCAGAGGGAATGAACAGAACAGGGAATCATCAAGTCATCCATCACCTCCAGTGATGGGGATTCCACAACCTCCCTTATAGTTAGCAAAGTTTTCCTAATATCTAACGTAAATCGGCCTTGCTGCAGATTAAGCCAATTACTTCTTGTCCTATCTTCAGTGCACATGGAGAACTACTGATCACCATCCTCTTTATAACAGGCCTTAACATATTTGATGAAGACTGAGGAGGGACCGGATAATAATCTTTTCTCAAGACTAAACATGCCCAGTTTTATTAACCTTTCCTATAAGGCCAGATTTGTAAACTTCTTGTCATTTTTGTTGCTGTCCTCTGGACTGTCTCTAATTTGTCTCCTTTCAAGTCACCGAGGGCTCTGTCCTGTGAGGTGCTGAGCACTTTGACCCAGATACTACAAAACACTTAAGCACATGATTAATTTTAAACAGATGAGTGAACCCATCTGTGATGTACACTTGCAGTAGGACCATACTTTCCAGGACAGAAGCATCTGACGAAGTGGGTATTCACCCACGAAAGCTCATGCTCCAATATGTCTGTTAGTCTATAAGGTGTCACAGGACTCTTTGTGATGTATTTGATTGTTACTGTACAACGCTAACTGATTTCACTACTACCTCCCCATCTTCCACCTCCCGCACAACACCCATTTTGTTTGCCCATCTCCTTATTGTAACTTGACATAAAAATGTGAGCTCTGTAGTTGCAGGGTCTGCGTATCTGTGAAGCGCTAGACACAACAGGGCCCTGATCTCAGCTTGGGAAGGGACTGTCTCTCGGGCCTGATCTACACTATGCGTTTAAACCAATTTCAGCAGCGTTAAACTGATTTAACGCTGCACCCGTCCACACAACGAGGCCCTTTATATCGATATAAAGGGCTTTTTAAACCGGTTTCTGTACTCCTTCCCGACGAGAGAAGTAGCGCTGAAAT
>NW_027425726.1:0-1167 GCF_003597395.2 Chelonoidis abingdonii
ATCTGTGAGTCAGGCCAGGAAGAATGAAGGTTTGGGGTCTCACAGGACATGTGACCATGTCACCTGGTAGAGGAATCCATCTTAAACCTGGGGCTCTTCCCCAGGAGAGAGACAAAAGATTCCTGCTTTGTACCAAAACTGTATAAGAGGGTGGAACAGAAGAAAGGTGGGTGCAGACATGAGAAATCCCCTAGCTACCACCTGAGCTGGAACAAGGACTATACCAGGTGAAAAGATTGGGCCCAGACAAGAATTAAGTCTAGTCTGCAAAAGAAGCTTATTGGAAGATCTCTGAGGGTGAGATTTGATCTGTATTGAGTTTCATACTGTATTAGGCTTGGCGTTGCATGTTTTTGTTTTATTTTGCTCTATGGACAATACAAGCTCCATAGAGAAGGAAAAGTTAATGCCTTAGAATAATCTGTTTGTGTGTTAGACTGTCTGGGAACCACTCTCCGCTAGTTTCTTTTCTCTGATTTTCTGTAGAAAATCTGAAACAGGGAGCAGAAAACCATTGTCTTTTCTGAGGTTTGAGCTTAGGACTTTCTGAGTAGGAGACTGACACACCGCCAACTATGCTAAGAAGGCCCAAGAAAATGTTTAGGCTCAGTGCATATAGGACCCTCCTACAGCAGTGACTGGGGCAGGGAAGGAGCTGGAAGAAGCAGGGAGATCTGGTGCCCACAGAGCTGTCCTGGCATCTTTCTCAGCAGCAAATAAATCTATTTGCCCTGCCAGTGAATAATCTACTGGAACTCATGGCAGCACAGGGGGGACATTTCCAAGCTATGCACTCACTGCTATATTTTAGAACTTCCTCTCCTTTTTCTAGTATAGCACTTTCTATATGAATTAGGCAAAGCAAACTACATGGGTAAGAGAAACAACTTGGGGAAGAGAAACCACTGCTTGAGAGAAAACTTGAATTTATAATCCCAACAGACTTTCCCTCTGCACTAACCAGTTTCACCAGTACAGGTGCTTCTTAGACAAAGCTGGGACGCAGGCAGTTATCAGTCTCTGCGGGTCACACCTTTGCCTGGCGATTGAAAGGCTGATGCATCAAACCTAACTCAAGATGCGGCTTTTCAGCCATGAGACTCCAGGACATTTTAACAGGAAGAAAATCTCCTCCTTTCTGGTTTACCCCATTTGACTCCTTCTGCC
>NW_027425727.1:0-2320 GCF_003597395.2 Chelonoidis abingdonii
GGCAGCCCAGGGTGTCCCCTGGGTCAGGGTGCCGCCGCGGCAGCTGGCAGCCCAGGGTGTCCCCTGGGTCAGGGTGCCGCCGTGGCAGCTGGCAGCCCAGGGTGTCCCCTGGGTCAGGGCGCCGCCGGAGGGGGCGGAGGCAGCTCCCATGGAGCTGCTACTGTGGTGCCTGCGGGTGGTCTGCTGGTCCACGGCTCGGATGGAGCTGCCGCAGTCATGCCTGTGGACAGTTGGTTGCTCGCGCAGCTCCGGTGGACCACTCGCAGGCACCACTGCGGCAGCTCCACTGGAGCCGCAGGACCAGCGCGGGGCGGCGAAATTGCCGTCCGCCTAGGGCGCTCAAAACCCTAGCGCCGGTCCTGCCTCTGATCCCTGCTGTGCTTTAGCCCAGATCTGTCCATTTTTACTGCATCCTTTCTGCAGGGCCCACTTATTTCCCCTGGCCTTTGACATGAGTTCAGGAAGAATGAAGTATTGGCCAGTACATTGGGGTGTTATCTGTATTTAGAGCAGCTGCTTGGCAGAAGGGGCTTGTACTACATTAAATCCTTACAATTTATCTAGTACTGCTTTTCCTTGGATTTCCTAAATACTAAACTAAATGGAGGACTGCTTCTGATAGCTCAGCACTGGTACTACAGCAATGCATTTCACAAAAGTCCTTCATGGTTAATTCTAACTGGCTAATTAAAGCCTTGCATGGGCACTTTGGTTGTTTGTTTACTTCGATTTATGATCATCTGAACAGTGCACACCCAATGCAATGCCTGAAAACAGGTATAGTGCTGATTAAAACTGATGTGAATAAATTCTCTGGCTGATGCATTCTGAAGCAACTGCACTTAGAGAGAACTTGGGGAGACTGTGTGAATGGAATCGCAGTAATCAATCAGGAAAGTTACTGAAGTATCGATTGAAACAGAATTCTACCTGAGTTAGGAATACGTACAAATATCTCATGACAAGAGATTTATCTGATGCAAATAGCCAAATGAAAGTTCCATGATAACTGTTAAATCTGAACCCCCCACTGCTGTCAGAAATAACAAAGTCTACAAGCTGGGAGGAAGGCCTCATCTCCACTGGCACTTCAAGTTTACCAAACCTCCAAAACTTTTAGCCTAATTCAGTCTGAGCCAATTCTATACTACTTCCCAAGGTAAACAAACATGACCAGTTGCCATGGGTCAACTAAAGAATGTGGAAACCATACATCCATTTGAGACATTTCTTCTCATAACCCATTTCCTCATTACCTCTCCCAGACAGAGCAACTCAACAAAGTCAAAGGCTCAGTCAACCCAGAAAACTACACCAGTTTAACTAAAGGTGCTGTTTTACACTAGTTTTATGTGACCAATTAATTCAATTTAAGTCTTGCTTATGCTGATTTAGCTTAAATTAATGCATTGCTGATTTAAGATAAATCAATATTACACCAGGGTTAAATCAAATTACGTGCATCCACAGAGTTTCACACCACTTTAATTGAGATGAAAAGGCCCTGTACATTGCTGGTGTATATTTTAGGGGCTATTCGTCTGGCAGAGATAGAAGCCATGCCCCTTAGGAGCACCTTTACAGGGATACCTCCAGTTGGGCAATTCACTACTGGTGCCAAGACTGGCTGCCAACGATAATAGAGGGCTCTGAAGGGAAATAATAAATCCTTGCACTGCTTCACCCGCATCTCCTCAAACCCCAGTCATTCCCCTGTTGTGTATTCTGGTGTGGGCTTAAATGAGTTCTCAATAAAGTTGCAGCAACTTTGCCAAAACATTCAGATGTCTCCCTCTATCCTCACTGGTCCCTGCTATTCACAGATTGATTGAAAAGTTTATTTTAATTATATCGCTGCAACTTGTAATATGGAAGGCCCAAAAGCTCTCCTTGTATTAAGCAACAGAATCTATTCTGGGTCAGCTTCCAGTCAGGTAACACTAGTGACTCTATGCACTATATCTATTCCATGTCTGTCATTGACATTGCCCACTCATCATCTTAGAGAAGATGATCTTAAGGCTGCGTGCCAGGCAATTTCTTTTATGTTCTAACAAAAGAACAACTTGACTATGCCGTTTCAGCTCTTTTCTTACAATATGAAACACCTTTTGTTTTGTAGTGGATACTCAAGAATTCAAATAAGAACATAAGAACGGCCATATTGGGTCAGACCAAAAATCCATTTAGCCAAGTATCCTGTCTTCCAACAGTAGCCAATGCCAGGTACCACAGAGGGAATGAACAGAGCAGGTAATCATCAAGTGATCCATCCTGTCACCCATTCCCAGCTTCCGGCAAACAAGAGGCTAGGGACACC
>NW_027425728.1:0-7873 GCF_003597395.2 Chelonoidis abingdonii
GATCTAAGCTGGTAATTAAGCTTGGAGGTTTCATGCAGGCACCCACTTTTTGGACTCTAAGGTTCAGAATTGGGAAGTATGCTTATGATACCCCCACACTGGAGCCTTGCACTTACTTGACGCAGTAAAGGAAGTGGTCTTTCCAGTCCACCATGCCCATCTGGCCCCCCTGTGTCTGGCTGGCCGTCATCTCCAGGCGAGTGCGGTTGTTCTGGAAGTACTGCGCCAGGCTGTTGACGCAGCAGTCACTGGTGCTGGCGTTGCTGGGGTTCAGGGGGGCGTAGCAGACGTCCTTGAGTGTCACATTCCTGCCGTCCTTCTCCGACCAGACCTTGATCTCCTGCAGCCGCGTCTGCAGGTCCAGCAGGTCCAGCAGGACAGCCATGGAGAGGATCCCGCTGAAGTTCTTCCTGCCTAGGAGGAGGGAGTCATAGGTGTAGTTGGGGCGGCCCTTGGCTGTGAGGATCACCTGGTTGGTCCTGAAGAAGTGCCCAAAGTTCTGGTCATAGAAATCCTTCTCCTGCCGGGCCTGGCTGTCGGGCGAGGACCAGAGCTCCACGGGGTCGGTGGTGAGCTGGATAAAGACCATCCCACAGGAGAGTCCTATCACCACCACAGCTGAGATCAAGATGACCGAGACTGGGTGGGAAGCCACCATGGTGCCCCATCTCCTGAACATTTCCCCAAGGACGCGGTGGGTGGCCTGGCTGAGCCTCTCCGAGCGTGTCATCTGGTCCCTCTGGCGCTGCCGCCCCTTGCCGCTGGCCTGCTTGGATCTGGAGATGCAGCCCCACACCAGGAAGGCCCCGAAGAGCACGGTCAGCAGGCAGAAGAGAAGACAGCACACAAACAAGACCCCATCTAGGCTGCCCACCTTGAAGGGCGGGGGCTGGGGCGTAGGGGTGCGGATCTGTGGGCAGGACTCGGCACAGTCCAGGCAGGAGCATGGCTCCCCGTCAGCACTGACGGCCTCGCCGCAGCGCCAAGTCTTGCCGTTGAGTGGCACAATGCCCTCCCCAACAGCACCATTGGCGGGTACCAGCTGGAAGTCGATATCCAGCGGGGCTAGCCCATTGCTGCTGTCCCCCTGGAAGTCCAGCCAGCGCTGGCTCGTGCACAGGGTGGCACCGTACTTGCCGCACATGGCAGTGATGGCATAGCCACCAGTGGCAGGGATCCGGACGCCCTTGCAGGAGTCGTAGGACTGGTCAGCGAAGCTCTGGTTGTAGAAGCACTGGTACTCCAGCACGCCCACCTGGCGCGTGCCCAGGATGGTGGTTCGGTTGAAGAAGCGAGTGACATTGGTAAAGAGGCTCTGGTTGGGGCTGCAGATGTTCTGGCAGTAGATGTTGGCGAAGTTCTCGGAGCAGGAGGGGCAGCGGGTCAGGACAGCCTGGGAGATGGCCAGGCTGAGCTGCAGGGCCACCATCTGGTTGTAGGAGCAGCAGGCATATGTGGTGTTCTCGCCTGTGTACAGCTGGGGGCACACCTCCTTCAGCTTGTTGAGGGTGGTGTCTTTGAGCAGCCGGGCCGGTGTGTTGGAGAGGCAGGGCACCGGTGACCACAGCAGGCTCACGTTGATCTCGGGGTTCCGCCCGCAGTCACCGTAGAAGGAGCAGTACCCGGCTTTGTGGATTTCTGTCAGCGCCGCTGCGGCCTGTCCCCACAGGAGAGAAAGGAGACAGGTTACCAGTAGCGCGGCTGGGGAGCTGGGAGTCACTGGGGATGGGACTCACCCTAAGCCCCCAGCCCTATGACCCAGGGACATCCCAGAGAAAAGACTGACCCCCACGACCCAACTCCCAACCTGGGGGCACCCCTACTGTGAGCTAACTACCTGTACCCTGACCCCCAACTCAGGGACACCCCCACTGTGAGCCAACCACCTGCACCCTGACCCCCAACTCAGGGACACCCCCACTGTGAGCCAACCACCTGCACCCCGACCCCCAACTCAGCGGACACTCCAGTTGAGCCAATCACCTGCCACCCTGACCCCAACTCAGGGACACTCCCAGTGTGAGCAACCACCTGCACCCTGACCCCAACTCAGGGACACTCCCAGTGGTGACCAACCACCTGCACCCTGACCCCAACTCGGGGCCACCCCCAGTGTGAGCCAACACCTGCACCGACCCCAACTCGGGGCCACCCCAGTGTGAGCCAACCACGCCGCAACGCGACCCCCAACAGAAACTCTCCAGTGGGGATCAACACCCCACCCTGACCCTCAACATGTGACTCTGACACAGTGCCTTGACAGCACTACATGACCCTCCTAGAGTGCGACTGACCCCAACCACACAACCCCAACCAAAGAGACCATAAGTCCTCACCCCAACCCCTCCTGTGATCCCCCAGCATGAATCACGCACCAGGCCCGCACCTGCTTGCCCTCCCACCCCGTGAGAGCTTCACATCATCACTGGCCAGCTCTCCCACACGCCCTATTTCAAACTGTCTGTGAATTTCTTTCAACCCCTCAAAGATCATTTTGACCCAACATCTTCTGAACTTTAAATGGGGAATTTTCCAGATCAAGCGAGTTTGAGTTTGGAAAACTGTCGGTGCCCCAAGCTGACCAATCAAACTGGCAGCGGCCCACTGTGCCCAGCCCTGTGCAGGATTCAGAGGGAGCTAGGAGCTGGCCCTGGCAAGGTTGCTTAATGACTTCTTGTTTCGGTTTTCACCAAGAAAGTGGTTGATTGGACTTCTAGCCAGTGAATGCCAGTGAAAATGAGGTAGGATAAGAGACTAAAACAGGGAAAGAACACAGTTAAAAAATTATTTAGACACAATTAGATGCCTTCAAGCACCCAGGGCCTGATGAAATGCATCCTAGAATACTCAAGGAGCTTCCTGAGGAGATATCTGGCCATTAGCGATTATCTTTGAAAACTCATGAAAGGGAGAGATTTCAGAGAACTGAAAAGGGCAAATATAGTGTCAATCTATTAAAAGAGAAACAAGGAGACCCGGGGAATACAGACCAGCCAACTTAACTTCTGTACCCAGAAAGATAATGGAGCAAATAATTAAACAATCAATTTTAAATATCTAGAAGATAATGAGGTGATAATAGTAACAGTCAGCATGAATTGCCAAGAACAAATCCCGTCAACAACCTAATAGCTTTCTTTGTCAGGGTAACAAGCCTTGTGGATATGGAGAAGCGGTAGATCGGTATATTTTGACTTTAGTAAGGCATTTGAATTATCTCACATGGCCTTCTCATAAACAACAAGGAAATGCAGCCTAGATGGAGCTACTATAAGGTGGGAGCATAACTGGTTGGAAAAACGTTTCCAAGAGAGTAGTTATCAGTGGTTCACAGACAGGCTGGAAGGGCATAACAGTGGGGTCCCCAGGGATTGGATCTGGTCCGTTCTGTTCAATATCTCATCAATGATTAGATAATGGCATAGAGATTACACTCATTAAAGTTGCGCACGATACCAAGCTCGGGCGGGGTTGCAAGTGCTTGAGAGGATAGGATAAAATTCAAAATGACTCTAGAAAAACTGAGAAAATGGTCTGAAGTAACTAGGATGAAATTCAATAAGGACAAATGCAAAGTACTCCGCTTAGGAAGGAACAATCAGTCGCCACACACAAATGGGCAATGACTGCCTAGGGAAGGTAGTCCTGCGGAAAGGGATCTGGGGGTCATAGTGGATCACAAGCTAAATATGAGTCAACAGTGTAACGCTGCTGCAAAAAAAGCGAACATCATTCTGGGCTGGATTAGCAGGAATGTTGTAAGCAAGACACAAGAAGTAATTCTTCCACTCTACTCCACACTGATTAGACCTCAGTTGGAGTATTGTGTCCAGTTCTGGGTGCCACATTCCAGGAAAGATTTGGACAAATTAAAGAAAGTCCAGAGAAGAGCAACAAAAATGATTAAAGGTCTAGAAAACATGACCTATGAGAGAAGATTGACAAAACTGGGTTTGTTTAGTCTGGAGAAAAGAAGACTAAGAGGTGACATGATAAGAGTTTTCAAGTACATAAAAGGTTGTTTCAAGGAGGAAGGAGAAAAATTGTTTTTCTTAACCTCTGAGGACAGGACAAGAAGCAATGGGTTTAAACTGTAGCAAGGGAGGTTTAGGTTGGACATTAGGGAAAAGTTCCTAACTGTCAGAGTGATTGAGTGCTTGAATAAATTGCTCAGGGAAGTTGTGGAGTCTCCATCACCGGAGATTTTTTGGAGCAGGTTAGACAAACACCTGTCAGGGATGGTCTAGATAATACTTAGTCCTGCCATGAGGCAGGGGACTGGACTAGATGACCTCTTGGGGTCCCTTCCAGTCCTAGCATTCTATGAATGCACCCTCCACACACATGAATGCACCTGCCCACAAACATCCTCGCCGATGCCAGCGTTAGTCCCATCTGGTGCTGGGGACAATGCCAGTCCCAACAGCCCAGAATCTGGGCACCCCTTAACCATGGAGCAGGGGCAGCCGGCTGAGCTGCCCCTCCGCACAGCACCCTCGCCATTGCGGTCGGAGAGATTCCCACTGGGGGCAGAGGCAGGCATCTTCGGCCAGTGGGGCTGTGATCATCCCCGGCCCGCAGACTATGGGCTCAGACCCCTGCGTAGGGACCCCTCAACTCCGTCAGACCTTTGCACACTGAAAGCATTGGCCGGATCGGGGCCTGTGCCCCCTAGAGGGGAAAGTCCCCATGTTCCCTCCCCTGCCCCCCTTAGCCAGCCAGTCCCTGCCCTGGGGGTGGATCGGAGCCTGCCCGTTCCCTGCCCATCCTTGAAGCTGTCCCAGACTGGCACAATCACCCTGTTTTTGGAAGAGACAATGCCAGAGACACCAGCCCAGCCCAGTTCCATGGGTGGCTCCAGGAGGCCTTCAGCAGCTGTTCTGTATAAGGGTCCCCTGCCCTCCCCGAACTCCCCAGATCCCGCCAAACAGCTGGGGCAGTGGGGAGTGACTGGCCATGCCCAGGACTCACTCACCAGGCCGAGGGTGGCGCTGAGCAGCACCAGGATGAGCGGGAAGCGGCCCAGCATCCTTTCAGTGTCACCAGCCCTGGAGAAGCAGGTGGCAGTGGGAGCTCAGAGCCAGGTCTGCCCCACCCCCACCGACCCTGCATTAATGCAGCTACTGCCTGCTATTAGCCCCGCTGGCCTGATGGTCAGGAAGCCAATCAAACTGCACCACAGCTGTAAATCCCTTGTATCATTAACTTGGGGGCAGGTCGTCTGGGCCAACAGGAGCTGCTGTTACACATATTTTAACGGGGATTTTTTGGAGGGGAGGGGGAATGTCTTTAAAATAAACAAACTGAAAACTAGAAATCTTAGCATGTGGGGTCATGTTGACACCCCTCTGGGTCAACAGCCAAGCTGCACACTTCAGATCTCTGCAACCTGAGCTACTGCTCAGGAAGTGACAGCAGTAGTAGGTTGTCATCCTCTGCATGGACCAGCACTAGCAGGGGACAGGACAAACACTCTGCCAATGGGGTTCACAGTTTTTTGCTGACAGCAGAGGAAGGGTGAGACTCAGGACTCTTGGGTTCCATGCCAGGATCTGGAGGGGAGCGTCTGTAGTGGGCACAGACACTTCTGCCCATTTCTCCCAGATCAGTTTTGACCCTCACTGCCCCACCCCCTCCAACTTGTCCTTGGCCCAGTCCTGTCTCCCCCGCCCCGCCTGACTCCATGTCCCAGCCCCAGTCTTCCCCGTCCATTCAGCCACCCTCACAGGGAGAAGCCCCACAAACACATCATACTGACGAGCACAAGGACTCCTCGGGCAGCAATTGTCCTCCGCGTTTCGCGGTCTCCACATAGGTTTGAGAATAAGGCCATGCTGCCTCCTTTCCAGCTAGCTGCATCATCGAAAATCCCCCCCCCGGTGCCCCCTGCAAAACTTGCTCTGGGGATCCCTCTGCTCATCCACCCCAGCTGTCCTGCCCCAACACAAGTTGGCTTTGGCTGCTCATCTTGCCGACCCCAGGGATCTCTCTGGGGATACTGCAGGTTTGGGTGATGAGTTTCGCATTAGTTGTGCATGAGGTGCAGCAATTGCCGGGAGTGTGCCAGTTCCCAGGCAGAGAGCCTCTTCATTAGCGCCCTGCCTCACTGCGCCCCTCCCATCCCAGACTCCTTGTCCCAGTCTGCACAGGAGAGCCAGGCTCCTGGCCTGCCCTCACGCTGGCCACTACCCAGGGCCGGCTCCAGGCACCAGCCGAGCAAGCTCGTGCCTGGGGCGGCAGATTCTACAGGGCGGCTTCCGCCCAAACCTAGGACGGCATAGCTGCTTTTTTGTTTTGTTTTGTTCGCTGATACGGCTGCTCTGTAGGGGGCGGCGGCACGGAGGAGGGGAGCGTCTTGCTGGGAGTGGGCTGCATGCTCCGTCTGCCCCAGCCAGTGCCAGGTCTGTAGCAAGCCTGGCAGGGCAGCCCGCATCCTTCCCTCCCCGCCGACCGGATCGGTGTGGAGCCCACCTGGCAGGTGGCACAGCGGTCGAGGCCAAGTGGCGAGCACCCCACTGAAGCCCTGGCTGCCCCCCCTGCTCCCTCCCCCTCCCATGTCTGCAGCGCAGGGAGTTCCCCTGCACCCTGGCTCCGGCCATCCCACAGGTTTGTTTGTTTTTTCCTGCTTTGCCGCCCTAGCCGCGCTGCAGGTTTTTTTATTTATTTATTTTTGCTTGGGGCGGCAAAAAGCCAGAGCCGGCCCTGCCACTACCCCAGTCCCCGGAGGATTGATTGCAGGGCACGTCCTGCTCAGCTCCTGGAGCCCTGGGACGGAGCATGCTCAGTCACTATGTGGGGACAGAGCATGCTCAGTGCATTCAGAATCATCAGAAGTTAGCAGCCAAACTCTAACAAGTCTCTACTGGGCACTTGCTGCAAAGATTTTTTAAAGGCTCGTAACTTGGCCAAATGTGGGTGTATTTTCAGGAGAGCAGCAAAAGGCCCCTCCCGGTCACCGGGGCAACCCCATGCTCCAAAGCTTGGGGTTGCTAGAGCTTCTCACCCAAAGGTTATAAGCAGGTTTTTTTTTAATATGGGCAAAACAATGTATTTTTCCGCTGATCTCCTTGGAAACATCTGGGCTGAAACTTTTCTGAACACGCAGCTCGAGGCAGATGCTCAGCTGGAATATTTCCACCCAAAAGCCCAACATGAGCCAAAGCAGCTGCAAACAGGATCGTGCGTTGGCAGGCGCCGGGCGACTTTGAGGAGAGATGCTGCTACCGGCTCCGCCTGTGAGAAAGAAGGGTGTGAACCCGGTGCGGCTCGGTCTGATTCACCGCAGCACATCTGCCCCAGGTGGAACTGAGCAGCACACGTCGCCTTGCACGTCGGCAATAAAAGCCGTCGAGATAAAGGCTATCACGGAGAAATTAGATCAGGGTTCGAGGGCAATGCAAAATGTTTCCCTGAACAGAGCAGGAACTTCCCTCCCCCGCCAAGGGCCAAGTCAGTGGGTTCTAAGTGGGGAAGGGGCCTGCTCCGTGGCTGAAGGGGTAGGTGGGTGGGGGATGTCAGTGGCTTTGAGCGTGGGCTGATGAGTGGCTGGTGGGCTGCGGTCAGTGTGTGATGTGGATGTGTGGTCGGGTGGCTGGGGGGTAGGTGAGGAGTTGGCACGTGGGGGTGGGGTGGCTGGTTGTGGTGGCAGGGGTAGGGGTAGGTGTGTGATGTGGGCCTGGAGATGTCTGCTTGTAGGGGTTGGCGGCAGGTGTGAGTGGCTGGGGTTGGGGTGGCTGTTTGTGGTGGCTGGTAGTAGGTGAGGGAGTTGGGGGGGTGGGGCTTGATGTGTAGTTGAGGTGTGAGTGGCTCAGGGTGGAGTGGCTGGTTGTGGGGGCTGGGGGTAGGTGTGGGGCTGGGGATGTGCACTGTGTGT
>NW_027425729.1:0-2092 GCF_003597395.2 Chelonoidis abingdonii
CATTTCCAAACTGTAAAGTGCACCTGAGGGTGAGAGCATGACTTGTAGTTAGCTACATACACTAATTAAAGTAACATGCTCATTTATTCTTTTTGGGAGTTATTCCATTTCTGCAATTCATTCCTTAGAAAAACTTACCCCAAGTATCACAAAAAATTATTAAGTCTAGACTGATACAAACATGCAATACATAACATTCTGCTTTGGCTGAGCTGCTTGTACTCAGAGGTGTTAGCTGGACTTGCTTTTCTTTCACCCTCTCTCTTAATTAGCCTACAATATTGTGATGTGTAAACAGTTGCAGCCTCTGGGGTCCCAGGTCCCGGCATGAATGTGTATAATGTAGGGCCAGATTTTGAAAAAAGCTCAGCCTCCAATGTTCCAAGTGCTTTTGAAGATCTGGCTCCAGCAGTGGGAACTGATCACTTTCAGATGTGATCATATCTCAACCTCCCTTCCCTCCCCCCGCCCCAGTAACAAGCAAGTAATTTAAAGTATGTGTGGAGTGGAATCTGTTAAGGAACTTTGAGAATGAAATTCCTAACATTTGCACATGTGAATATCAAAGTTATACACTGCAACTGGGCCTGTGCGTGCTCCGCCCCTTTGAAAATCAGATAGGATTCAATATTTGTAAGTTATATACACCCTCTTGTTTCTGAGCATAAGTGAAGCCACTAACAGATGTGGTTAAAAAGAAACTTATTTTATGGGGGCAAGTTATTTCATATTTGCCTATTTTAGGGTTTCTTCCACTTTCAAAGGGGAAAAATTACATTTCTCTTCTAGTCCAGGTTGGTGGTACCAGTCATTGATAGAGAAAAGATACGAGAGTAGATAGAACACTGGTCTGATTCAGCATGGCTGTTTCTCTTATGACATAATTTATTGGTATTAGAATATAGCCATTTCATTTTAAATGTGTTTGTTTCAAAAACTCATTTTGGTGTTAGATAAAGCATCTGTTTCCACTGTGAAATAGGTTGTAGTAGAAAGATAAGAACAGACGGGAATAAACGATGATGATGTTTTGTATTTCTGGCACTGCACTGGTACTCAGGAGACTTGGATTCTGGACATGCTCTGCACAGACTTCCTAAGTAACCTTAGGCAAGTCATTTAATTCCTCTGAGCCTCAGTTCCCTATCTGTAACATGACAATACTTTTTTTCTCCCACTTTTTGTTCTATTTAGATTGTAAAGTCTTCAGGGCAAAGACTGTCTCTTACTATATATATGTATATATAATAGAAGGATGCAACAGTGTTATTAGGGCATTAACCTAGGATTTGGGAATCCTGGGTTCAAGCCCTGCTCCACCATATACTAACTGTGTGACCTTGGGGAAATCACATGGATTCTCAGATTCCTCCTCTGTAAAATGGAGATAACAGCACTTCTCCTCACAGGGTGTTGTGATAAGAACATTAAAGATTGTGAGGTGCTCACATACTGCATTAATGTGGACAATATGAGTAACTAATCCTAGCTGGGGCTTGTAGATGCTACTGTAACTAAAATAATATATTTTATTAAGTTTACCTGGACTGATGTTCCATTACCTGAAAAATTAGAACAACGGGCTTGATGCTTGTAAACTACATTTCAAGGGCCTGGGGTCCCTTAAGGTGCAGTTATGTGCACCCATGGATCTATTACAGCAATTTGTTTTCTGTGCCCTATTTCAACTACAGCCCCGATCCTGCACCTGGGTCTATGTGGGTGGACCCATGCAGCCTGATTCATTTCAGCATGGACCAGCTGGCAGGATAGGGACCCAGATTTCTTT
The DNA here is from genome assembly GCF_003597395.2 of Chelonoidis abingdonii. NCBI lineage: Eukaryota > Metazoa > Chordata > Testudines > Testudinidae > Chelonoidis > Chelonoidis abingdonii. The sequence continues at coordinate 1,790 of NW_027425729.1, forward strand.
CCTGGATAGGATTTTTGCTTCCTGTACTTACATCAGAACAGAATAGGTGCTATACTTGTTTTTCTTCTGTTAAGTTTTTTTCTCCCACTTTGAACTTTAGAGTACAAATGTGGGGACCTGCATGAACACTTCTAAGCTTAATTTCTAGCTTAGTTCTGGTAACACTGCCACCACCCAGAAATTTTAGTGTTTGGAGCACTACCTGTCCCCAAAAAACTTTCCCCTCCCTGGGCTGCCTTGAGGGACTTCACCAGTTCCCTGGGGAACACAGATCCAAACCCCTTGGATCTTAAAACAAGGAAA
>NW_027425730.1:0-2642 GCF_003597395.2 Chelonoidis abingdonii
TAGGTTGGATATTAGGAGAAACTTTTCACTAGGAGGGTGGTGAAGCACTGGAATGGGTTACCTAGGGAGGTGGTGGCATCTCCTTCCTTAGAGGTTTTAAGGTCAGGCTTGACAAAGCTCTGGCTGGGATAATTTAGTTGGGAATTGGTCCTGCTTTAAGCAGGGGGTTGGACTAGATGACTTCCTGAGGTCCCTTCCAACCCTGATACTCTATGAGTCTATGAATGCCGTTACCACAAGACCATCTGTTCTCCAAGCTATGCCTATTACAGACCACAGCCAGTGTAGGGAATTATTTTGATATGGGAATAATATGGTGTATATTTTTGCTTTGTTCTGAATTTGTTCTATAACCTTGGAGGGTTGATAAGAAACTATAATCTTACATTAAAATTTATTTTATATAGTCACATTTTCCTATTTGGAATACATCATGCTATATTTCAAGGCAAGTTACTGTGCAGATCCTAAGAGAATACCTGATATAAATTAAATTAAAAAACATTATTAAACTTGGAGGAGCACCACTGACTTCAGTGGAGTTACTTCAGGTTTACACTGGGATAAGAATCTGGCTCTTTGTCCTTATTTTGTCATCCATATTCAGTTGAGCAACCAGAACTTTCAGTTCCACTCATAAATCAAAGTTTGCCAAAATCTTTATTAGCAAGTTTTTAATTTAACATCTGAGGTCTGTTGCAAATGACCAATGAATGATTCAACATCAACCTATTGATTTGCAATCAAATTGTACTTTTTTTTTCTTTTTCTTTAGCCTAGCTTTTCACATCTTTTACTCAGGTATGCAGGGAGATAGGTGGGAGCTACATGCCATAACTTCAGGTGAATCATAGTAGTCAGAGATGTGAAGCATCAGTGGCAAACGGTTTAACTAAACTAAACTAAACTAACGAATTAACAAAAGCTAGCTCCTATGTACTGCTTTTCATCAGTACATCTCACAGGAGGTCAGTGTCACCCCATTTTACAGATGAGGAAACTGAGACACAGAGAATGAGAAATAACTTACCAAAGGTCACCAGCAGATGGGGGAGTGGGTCCCAGGCCAGTGCTTTATCTTCTACACACCACTGCCTCCCCTCTCCTCTTCCCAGGGCAAGATTGTTCCCAGTAATGTTTTCCAGTACAGCTTTAAGTAGATCAGATTCAATCCTGGTGTAAGCAGGAAAGCTCTTATTGACTTCAAGTGATGAGTCCGATAACATTAGCAATGGGTCTTCTAACTAGAATTGGTTGGAGAATGAGGGGTGAGTGTCTCCACAGAAAATGTTGAGTTTTTGGTGAAAAACAAAACAACCTCCCACCCCCCAAAAAACAGAAATATTCTACCCCAACTCAAACTCTTGATGAAAGATCATTCGTGCATGGTGCATCATGGGAGATGTAGTCTGGCTGAGGAGCCTGACTCATACAGGAGAATGGGCGCGTGAAGCAGCTGAACTACAAATCCCATGAGGCATCATGGCTGCATTTCAGAATTTAAATATTTAGTTTTTGGCCAAAAACTGAACATTTTTTCATTGTCAGGCATTCAGTTTTTCTATGAAAAGTTAAAATTTCTGCAGAAAAGCAGACACTTTTTGTAAAAAAATTAATAAGTTACAGAAAATTCAAAGTTTCCACTGATAAATAGTTTTAACAGTAAACTTTTGACCAGCCCTACTTCCAACATTTTCCAAGGGGGATTCAGATAGTACAACAACGAGTGCAAGATAGATAGATAAGTAGCTAGCTAGATGCCTAAATAAATAGACAGATTGACCACGTTTTCAGGCAATGCTTCCTGATATTTAACTCATAATTTTTTCTAATTCAGAGGTTCTCAAACTTCATTGCATCATGACCCCTTTCCAACTACAAAAATTACTACCTGACCCCAGCAGCGGGGACCGAAGCCTGAGCCGACCCAAGTCCACTGCTCCAAGTGTGTGTGTATTGGGGGAGGAGGCGAGGGGGGAAGGGAGCAAACCTGAAATCCAAAGGCTTCAGGCCCAGGCAGGGAGCCTGTAATCTGAGCCCCCAGCACCCCCACCCAGGACTGCCCCCAGGCAGTGGGATCTGGGCCTCTGCCCTGGGCGGTGGGGCTTCGGCTTCAGCTCTGGGCCCCAGAAAGTCTAAACCAGCTCAGTCAACCCCATTAAAATGGGGTCATGGCCCAATTTGGGGTCCTGACCTACCCATACTAAAATTATATCCTATTACCCTTCGCAGTCACACTTTGGATTCAGGGCATATTTTTATATATAGTTTATTACGGGGATCGGCAACCTACAGCACACCAGCCGATTTTCAGCAGCACGCAGCTACCTGCCGAGGTCCCGGCCCCCAGCCCCACTCAGCCCCCCCGCGCACCGCTCTCCCCTGCGGGGGCAGGAGGCAGAAGCTTGGTTCTACAGCAGCCAAGCTTCCCCCTCCCCCCTTCTTCCCCCAGCGTGGTGCTTTCCTGCCCCGCCCCCTCTCCTTCCCTGCGCCAATCAGCTGCTGGCCCTAGCGAGGGGGAGGGGGAAGCACAGCAGCGTGCACACAGCTCCATAGAGGAGACAGCGAGAGGTGGGGATGGAACCTTGGGGAAGGGGGTGGAACAAGGCATATCCCTTCCAGCCCCCTGCCCTGAGCCGCTC
>NW_027425731.1:0-1757 GCF_003597395.2 Chelonoidis abingdonii
AAAGAAATATTATCACTCTAGATCGGGGGGGGGGGGGGGGTTCTGAGCGTCTCTCTAAACTCTCGCTAGAGGGGATGGAAAGTTAAGGATCTGGCTTCAAACTTCTCCAGGATTCAAGAGCCAACATTTTGGTTTGGCCTCGTTACAGAGATAAGAGCCAGTTGGGAAGTTTGGATGTGATTTGAATATGTTCAAAGTCCAGGATGTTTGTATCCAGGTCCAACCATGGACAGATAGATAGATAGGATCAACTGTACTTGGCTCTGGACTCTGCTGCATCTGTGAGATAAGCACAATGGGTCTGAGCCTCCTCTTACTCCAGTAACTCCATTGACTTCAGGGACTTTCTCCTGAGTCACACTGGTGTGTGTGAAAACAGAATCAGACCTTTACTCCAAGGAGCCCCTGTTCCAGTGGGTTTACCCTCTCTGTCAAACTGGTGCTTTGAAAGAGAGGCAGGAGCTCAGATTCACAGGCTCTTCCTCCCTAACTGCAAGAGAGTTTGCCGTTGTCCTGTATTTTTGTTTAGCTCCTGTGATTAAACCTTTGGGGCCCCTTTCGACTTTGAGCTTCCAGGGCTTTTCAGTATCCCAGTGTTACTAATGCAAGGATGGTTTAAAAACAAAAATCACATGTCAAGTGGGTTTAGCTGGTCTTGAACCTGGTATCAGATTTCATTGTGCAAGACTTAATTATTCATTGAATAAGTGGTGGGGGAGGAGGGAAAGAGAAGAGTTAAGAGGGAATGCTGGAGAGAATAAAGATACATATCATGAAATAAAAATGTGACCACCCATGATTACAAGTGTCGAAGTCCTCCTTTAACAAGCACACACCGTACTTTCATTAACCCGGGCTTGCCTGAATAGCAGACTGTCTCCCTCAGTTCACAGTGATTTTCTAAAAAGCTGTCCCTAATGAAAAAGGCAGGGCCACCTACCATGAACTCTTCTCTATGACTTTATTCTTCAGCAGTGCTCAACTGTAAATAAGCTTGTTTACCCCCATCAGAATGGTAACGATAATGAAGCCTTATTTGTTTCTCCACAATGACAAAGTAATTTGCATGCCGCTGAACTGGAGAAAGGGAGAGAGAATGCAGTTATGCTTTTTAGTTTTTGTATAGCCAAAGTTGCTGCAGTCAGTATTTTCCTTTGCTTTTGTTTGTGCTCGGTACAGAATAAGCATGTATCCTTGACTGATGGGGTGCCCTGAATTAGATTGTAGAGGATGTTAGAAAAGTGAATGGCAAAGAAAAAGAAAGAGACTAACAATGATCATCAAAGACCTTACCAAGGAGTTAAACTATCTATCTGGGTAGGGAGTGGGTGACTGACTAAGTGTAAATGGCATGGAGTCATTCTGAGGGAGTCATGAGTCAGTGAAGAAATTGTACAGTACAGCACAACTTTCTGTTTGTTTAGCATCTTCCATAGGAACTTGTGTCCCATAACATTCTGATTCCCAGCAGAGAGGGAGAGAGGATTCAAGAGAAATGGGCATGGCAGCAATTTAAACAGGGGAAGAGAGTAGATGAGGTGGCGGGATACAGGAAGGCTGTTTAAGACAGAAGGCATTGCAGAGGAGAAGATTCTTGTACCTTGCGTGGTGAGATTGCACAAGGGGGTTGCTGGTGATGGGTAAGGAGAGAGATGAGGCCTATAGACTCATAGACTCATAGGTCAGAAGGGACCAATATGATCATCTAGTCTGACCTCCTGCACAAAGCAGGCCACAGAACCCTACCCATCCACTTT
>NW_027425732.1:0-1266 GCF_003597395.2 Chelonoidis abingdonii
ACTTTTGTTACCTTTGTACTTACAACTGGGAAACAGAAGATTAGAAGGACTGGAAATAGATCCTCTCATAGCTGAGAGAGCACAGAACAGACAAAGACCCAAGATTAGAAGGACTGGAAATAGATCCTCTCATAGCTGAGAGAGCACAGAACAGACAAAGACCCAAGACCAAGAAACACCCACAAATTCCCTCCCTTAAGCTTTGAAAATTCCTGATTGGTCCTCTTGTCAGGTGTTTGGTTGCCTTTGTTAACCCTTTACAGGTAAAAGAAACATTAACCCTTAGCTATCTGTTTATGACAGGGGTATCTGCCTTTGAGCTTTTCTCCACAACCTTGAGGGACTTTTTAGTCAACTGCAAATGGTGCTTTAATTAAAACAACAACTATCTCAAGTTTTGGTTAAAATCATGATGGTTTCCAACTCTGCAAAAATTTTAATAATGATTGAAGATGTACCTATCTCCTAGAACTGGAAAGGTCATTGAGTCCAGCCCCCTGCCTTCACTAGCAGGACCAAGTACTGATTTTTGCCCCAGATCCCTAAGTGGCCCCCCTCTGATAATTGACCTCACAACCTTGGATTGAGCAGGCCAATGCTCAAACCACTGAGCAATGTATCCCCTCTTCCTTCTGGGGAGCCCAGCCCCAAGGCACACCTGTGGTGTGCCACAGGTTCAATCTCTTAGCCGTTGCTCAGCATGTATCTGAAGTCAGGGAGGGGATAGCAAGGAGACAGGCTTACAGGGTTTTACCAAAGTGGATCACACCCAGCTCTGTGTCTCCCGCACAACTTATCCAGTCCCTGATCCAAGGCCAGGCACCTGTGGAGGAGGGTGGTTAAGGTGCACCCTTGGGTGCAGTTTATGGTGAGCACCCAGAAGAGGAGAGGTTTGAGGTGAGAAGCTAAGAGGAGTAATTTAGGGTGGACACCCAGGGGGAGAAATTCAGTGTGAGCATCTGGGGGAGTGGTTTTGGTTCAGCAGCTGAGTTAAGTGCTTCTCAGTGAGCACCTGGAGGGATTCTATAGGTATCCAGCTGGGGGAAGGAGTTTAGGGTGAACACCTGCCGGGGGAGAGTGTTTGTGTGAGCATCCGGGGATGGGATGTGAGCACTGCAGGAGCAGTTTGAGGTGAAAACGTGGCAGGGGCTGGTTAAGGGGAGAACCTTGGAGCGGGAGTGGCTTGGTGTGAGCACCTAGAGGAAGAGCGTTGGGTGACTACAAAGTGTGTCATTATACTGAGGCTCACACACACACACACACACA
>NW_027425733.1:0-3546 GCF_003597395.2 Chelonoidis abingdonii
TTCCAGGATATAGTTTTCCTGTTCTCTAGAACAGCCTGCATTCTTTGCCTAGATATTAATTTTCCATTATAGCGAGCAGGAAGGTGTAAACCTTTTAGGCAAACTAGGTGGTTGGCCTAGGGCGCAAGATTGGGGTGCAAAGTGCGCCCAAAAAATTTTTAAATTGGTTGCAGACCTGCTAGCTGGAAGTGGGCTGAGCTGCTGGGGTAGCAGCTGCCTGCAGCCAAGGTGTCCCCCAGTCAGGGACGCCGCGCGGCAGCCACCAGGGTGCAGCCTGCGGCCCCACGTCAGGGAGCCCCCGGGGTCAGCAGCAATTCCACCACCGGGGCTGGTGCAGGCCCAGCATGCCTCTGGTCAGTGCCGCTCGCCGCAGTGCCTGGACTGGCCAGGGCGCGGGAACCCCGCCCAGGGTCAGCGAGCCGCACGCAGCGGGAGCCGGGCGCTCCCCCCCCCCCCGGGAGGGTCAAGCGTGCCTGGGTCAGTGCGTCTGCAGTCCATCAGGGCACCCCCTCTCGGGGTCAGGATCCGCGCCGCAGCGGGCAGCCCAGGGGCTCCCCTCCACCTCCCCCCGGGGTCGGCGCCCAGGGGTCAGGCGAGAGCCGCCGACGGACCGGCCCGCCCAGGCGCACCCCGGGGTCAGGACACCCATCCCCCGCATAGTCAGGGAGCTCTGTCCCGGGGTCAGCGTTGGCCTGGGAGCATTGGGGGGGCGGGCGGCATTTTGCGAGGGGGCGGCAGGCGGCTCGGTTGAGCTGACCTGGTCGTATTGTGCGGGCGGTCTTGCCGGTCATGTAGAAGTGCGCAGGCATGCGTCTGGCTGGACTGCGAGACCCGCGCCGCGGGCGGCGAAAATGGCTGGCGCTAGGGCGCGAACTCTTAGCGCAGTCTGTATACAGCTAGAATTTTTTTTTATTTATTTTTATTTTTTTTGAACAGACCGCAGGGATCCAGATTGCTTGTAGGCTGCCCTGTCTCATTTATCACTCCTCAGTCATTGTGTTCATCAAAATTTTAAATCCAATAGTTTTTCTTACTCACTCCTCAGCAGTTTTCTGAACAAACTTCTTAGTGAGGACTTCTTCAGTGCTTAGTGGAGCGTTCCTTTGTTCTCCTAGTGCTAGTTCAGAACTAGAACCGTGTTACGTCGTATCGAAAAGAAGGAGTACTTTGTGGCACCATTAGGCTGTCTACCTGCATGTTTAAACCGTTTATGATCGTTAAACATTCATGCACATCATCACACACGAGCCTTTATACGATATAAGGCTTCTTTAACGGTTTCTGTTACTCTACAAAGTGCGAGAGAGGTGATAGCACTGAATATCGCGTATTACCGTACTCGGATAGGCTTAGTTGTGGCTACAACGACAGTATTGGATTTCTCGCGCAGTCATCACCATGCACCACTCGTCGACCCCCACCTATCGGCAGAGCAGTTCTGACTCGCCATTGCCAACCTGGCAGGTAGACAGGAAGACTCTGAATTTTTGAATTCATTTCCTGTTTTGCCAGCAATGGAGCCTGATCAGCACGGTAGAGAGGCAGTTCCTCAAATACAAAAAGACTCAGCGATGAGATGTACGGGAGATTGGATTTATCGTGTAGGGGAGAACAAATCTGCTCTCCTCTACCTCACAGCTCATTACAGAGGATGAAGTGACAAAGATTCTGCAAAACCAACTCCTCCCAGCTCGCTGATCGACACGAGGCAAATCGTGTCGTCCGCTCACACGCCGTACACGGAACGCCAGCGACATCAACATGGAACGCTCATCGGAGGACGCAGGGAGGGGGCTACCCCGCGCGACTCCTCACCTCCCATAGTCCCCCCACAGCCTCAAAAAGCATTTGCATTCTGCGGAGGTCAATTGCCTCATAGGGTCAACGCATTCGTCCTGGCTCCGTTTTCAGGGTAATTATTCATAACAATTTAATCCCCTCCCTTGTGAAGAAAAGGGGGGAAAAAATAGTTTCTTGACTCTTTTATATGTCACCCTATGGTTACTGGCATGCTATGGTAGATCATGGTGCTGCGTCCTGAATAACAGCATCTCTCTCCCCCCGTAGGCAGACGGTACCGGTCAAAGGACTGACAGCCGGTCTTCGTCATCAACCCTGTGAGGTAGCTCTGGCTGCTCAGTGAATGGCTGGGGGCGATGGGTAAGACAATGGAATCGACTCCAGTCATTCGCGGTAGATGGTACAGAACGGCTGGTAACCGTCTTCATCATAGCAACTGGGGGCTGAGTTCCATCAGGCCCCACCCCATGTCTAAAGAAAAGATTCTGTCTGCCTGGACTATCATAGCAGCTGGAGGCTGCCTCCCCCTCATTTTATCTCGCTACAAACTGTGTTTCTTATTCCTGCATTCTTTATTACTTCATCACACAAATGGGGGGACACTGTCACAGTAGCCCAGGAGGGTTGGGGGGGGGGAGGGAAGCAACGAGTGGGGTTGTTGCAGGGGCGCCTCCCGTGAATGGCATGCAGCTCAGGGCAATCCAGGGAAAAAGGGCGCAAAATGATTGTTTGCCGTTGTTTTCATGGAGGAAGGAATGAGTGACAACATTTACCCAGAATCACCCGCAACACTATTTTTGCACCATCATGCATGGGGATCTCAACCCAGAATTCCAATGGGCAAGGGAGACTGGGGGAACTATGGAATAGCTACGCAGAGTGCAACGCTCCAGAAATTGACGCTAGCCTCAGTACATGGGCCCACACCGCCGAATTATTGTGCTTTGTGTGGCCGCATGTACTCGACTTTATACAATCTGTTTTACAAAACTGGTTTATGTAAAATCGGAATAATCTCATAGTGTAGACATACCCTTAGACTAACAAATTTATTTCAGCATAAGCTTTCGTGGGCTACAGCCCCTTCTTCAGATGCATAGAATGAAACACACAGACAGAAGATATTTATACAGACAGAACATGAGAAGGTGGAAGTAGCCATGCCAACTGTAAGAGACCAATCAACTGAGATGAGCTATCATCAGCAGGAGGAAAAAAAAAAACCCTTTGAAGTAATGATCAAGATGACCCTTAGAAGGTGTGAGGAGAACTTAACATGGGGAAATGACCCAACCACTCCCAGTCTCTGTTTAAACCTAAGTTCATTGTATCTAATTTGCATATTAATTCGAGTTCAGCCATCTCTTTTTGGAGTCTGTTTTTGAAGGGTTTTTTTGTTGTTGCAAAATTGCCACCTTCAAGTCTGTCACTGAATGGTGAGAGAGGTTGAAGTGTTCTCCCACTAGTTTTTGAATGTTGCAATTCCTGATGTCAGATTTGTGTCCATTTAGTCTTTTTCTGTAGACTGTCCGGTTTGTCCAATGTACATGGCAGAGAGGTATTGCTGTCACATGATGGCATATATCACGTTGGTAGATGTGCAGGTGAACGAGCCCCTAATGGTGTAGCTGATATGGTTAGGACCTGTGATGGTGTCACTTGAATAGATATGTGGACAGAGCTGGCATCGGGCTTTGTTGCAAGGATAGGTTCCTGGGTTAGTGTTTGTTGCATGGTGTGTGATTG
>NW_027425734.1:0-1501 GCF_003597395.2 Chelonoidis abingdonii
CCTGTCCCCTGACTGCCCCGCCCCCTATCCCTTATCCAATCCCCCCATTCCCCATCCCCCTGGCTCCCCACGAACTTCTGTCCCATCCAACTGTCCCCTGCTCCCTGACTGCCCCCCAGGACTCCCTGCCCCTTATCTAACTCCCCAGCCCGCTCACCATGCCACTCAGAGCAGCATGTCGGGAGCCGTGCGTCCCAGCCAGAGCCAGACACATTGTCACACTGCCTGGCATGAGCATGCAGCCCCGCTGCCCAGAGCGCTGCCATGCAGTGGCGTAGCTGCAGGGGAGGGGGGACAGCAGGGGAAGGGCCAGGCGCTAGTCACCCAGGCCAGAAGCTCAGGGGCTGGGCAGGACAGTCCTGCCAGCCAGATCTGGCCCGCGGGCCATAGTTTGCCCACTTCTGGACTAGGCCCATGGCTGCTGCCATTTGGGTGTCAGAAGGATTCCAAGGCTGAAGACTATATCAATGATCAACAGACAAGCACTTTCCACTGAAGTCAATGAAAGCGCACTGATCAGTTCTTCAGCTGGTGTCCCTCTTCCTACCCAGCATTCTTTAGGTATAAACTTCATCCTGGGGCTAATCTCACATGGGTGTTGGGACATGTTCCCATCCTCAAGCCACCTCATTTCGCTTGTCTCTTTTTACTAGCGCAGAGAACTTGTCTTTGGGCAGCCAGCCTTCTGCAGCCTGCGCTGTGGGAAAAGGCTTTCAGAACATTGGCGTGCTCCTACAGCCTAGGGTTTGGGGGAGGGCTCTCCTTGAACTAAGGCATACAGTTTTGGGGGACAGGTTCCCAGAATGCATTTGTGGTCTGTCCAGCCAACCTCCTTCTGCAGCCCAGATTCTGGGGAAAGCATGGGGGGAAGGAGGAGAAGAGAGGGAGTCTTCTGTCCACATGACTGCTTCCTCCTAGAACAGAGGTTCTCACACTTCTTTTGCTGGGGGGCAGGTCAGGAGTGGAGTGGAAGGCTGCATCCCAGGAGTATTTCGCCCCACCTGCTGGACATAGCCCCTGACTCCAGCCCTTCAGCATGGCTCCATCCACATGCCCCGCACAGGCTCTGTCCAGCAGGGGATGTGGATGGGGCTCTGTGCCCTGGGGCTGCAATGATGGGCCAGGGTCAGGAGGAGGCACTGTCCAACAGAGGGGTCAGTACTCACAAGCTTCAGCCTTCCGCTTCTCCACTTGCAGACGCAGAGTCCATGCCAGCCTCCCCGGCTGCAGCAGTAGGGGGCCGAGATGGACAGAGAGGTCCTTATGCCCCCACTAACCTGGTCACCCAGGAGTGTGTGCGCCTCTCTTTGCGAACTTCTGTCCTAGAGCCATGGCACATCCTGAGCAGCCTCCTAGCCAGTTCATTCTTCAAGGCTGTCCTGTGGGCACTAAGGCCCCACCTTCAAACCTACAGGCCACGGTGCACAGCCCATGATGGCATGGGAATGAGTCAGTCTGACTCTGTTTCATGAATAGAGCTGGGAAGAAAAAAAAAAAAAAC
>NW_027425735.1:0-2307 GCF_003597395.2 Chelonoidis abingdonii
AAGGAGTAGTGGGGGAGGAAAGGGGAATTTCCTCTGTGTTTTAGATTCACAGAGCTTGAATCTGTCTATCTCTCCAGGATAACCCAGGGAGGAAAAGCCTGGGAGGGGGCAGAAGGGGGAGAGAAAACCTGATTTCTCTGTGTTGTGATTCAAGGAGTTGAATTACGGTGATCTCCTAGTGTCCCCAGGGCGAGAAAGATCTGGGAAGAAGAAAGGAGGGGAAGGGAAATGGTTTATTCCCCTTTGTTGTGAGACTCAAGGAATTTGGGTCTTTGGGTCTCCAGGGGGGAAGGTTTTGGAGGGACCAGAGTGCCCCAAAACACTATATTTTGGGTGGTGGCAGCTTATCAGATCTAAGCTGGTAATTAAGCTTAGAGGAATTCATGCTGGTACCCCATTTTTTTGAACTCTAAGGTTCAGATTGGGGAAAGATATCATGACAACCCCTATTATTAATCTTGCATCCTTATTCAGGGAACACTTGAAATTTTGCAAGAACTACAGGATGAAACCCCAACACAGTTACCCTTGGGTAACTAGTTAGTGACATCGCCCATGCCACAATGTCCACGCTACTATTTTTAGTATGCTAGGTCTAACACAGTGGTTCCCAAACTTGGTTCGTGACTTGTTCAGGGTAAGCTCCTGGCGGACCGTGAGATGCTTTGTTTACCTGATCATCTGCAGGTAAGGCTGCTCACAGCTCCAAGAGGCCGCGGTTGTTTGTACCGCTAGCTAACTATTGTAACTCTTGTAAAGTGCTTCGGATAAAAGCGCTACCTAAAAAACCCAACAATAATTAACTTTTTTTTGGTCTACAAATAAAAGCACATGACTCATATTTTAATATCAGTAGTCTTACCTTTCTAATGTGATAGATGTGTCCTCTCTCCCCCGCTGCGGCAGCCCCTGAGCTGGGGATGGGAAGGAGGGGGGGTCTGTCTCTGGCAGCCGCAGCCCTGGAACTGGGGAAAGTTGCCTTTACTCTGGCCATGCAGCCCTGCACGTTCCAGATTCCTCCCACCCACTCTTCTCACCCCACTGCCTCCTCCCAGCTACCCTCTATTCCCCCCCAAGGTCACCACCTCACCTTACAAGTGCATCTTCTCCAGGGTCCAGGTACCTAATTAGCGGAGCATGTCTGCACGGCTCCACTAATTAGGTGGGTGGCCCTTCATTCTCTTGCATGCAGCCAGCCAGGCACACACCTTTGAGGGAACTATCCGCAGACCATCTGAATGAAGCTCGGTCCGCGGACCACACTTTGCCTTAGAGGATTCGTCAGTACATTGTAGCCTTGGGATACAAGGCCTCATCTCCTTCATCTCATCTGTAGACTGTGCCTCAGTTGAACTGAGGTAAATGTTTAGCAATTTGCCTCTTTGTATGCCATAAATGCCTGAGTTTTGCAGAGAAGCAAACATAGCACATATTCAATTCAGTCCCTGGCATAGACATTTTGCAGTAAGTCCAAAATTTCAACAGTTTGATTTTCCGTTTGTCTCTGTTCAATTGGCGCGACCCTCTTTGAAGAGAATGTTAATATTTTGGAACCAAACCCGGTGCCTGCTGAAATGAATGGGAGTTTGGCTATTGACATCACTGGGACTAGCACATGGCTGTTGATTCATGATGCAGAAATATTTCAGTCTATTTATCTTTACTGCTTACATAGCCCCCCTGCAATGGTAGCATCTGAGCGCCTTGCACTCTTTAATGGATGTATCCTCACAGCAAGATTCTGCCATGCCTCTTAAAGATGCCACAGAACATGCACAACGCAGTGGGAGGAGGAGCTAAAGTGTCTTCAAAGTTATTTTTGTGCCTTTCTGATCCTGGGTTGCTCCAGGGTCTGGAGTAGCCCTTCCAAAACTCAGACAACCCAGGGGCCCAAGTTACATCAGTCTCCCCGGGCTGCTTCATTGTGCGTACTGTGGCCTGCTGAATCACTGCAGTGTGTCTCCCAGGGCCCTATCCTTGAAACAGCCCTGCTGCTCCCAGCTCTGCCACCCCTATGTCAGGGCTTGTGGAGGGTCTTCGGCAGGCAGCATTATGGCCATCCTGCACAGTTCCTATGTGAGGGGCATCTTCCTCCAGGCAAACCTGTGCTCATGGAGCCTGTTTATGCCACACTGGACCTTGAACTTGGTCCAAAGGAACCGGGATGAGGATCCAATCCCCATTGTTTACTTGAGAAAAAATGGGTAACACCAGTTCTAAAGCCTTTGGGATAGTTAGGATACAAATCTAGGTCTCAGTCCTGTTCTCAGTAATGGTAACTTAATGGGTAACACTAGTTCTAAAGCC
>NW_027425736.1:0-2774 GCF_003597395.2 Chelonoidis abingdonii
TCCCTGCTGGGGAGGTCTCTGCTCACAGGCCTTGGCCGGGGGGCAGGACGGTTCCCTGCTGGGGAGGTCTCTGCTCACAGGCCCAGGCGGGGGGGGCAGGATGGTTCCCTGCTGGGGAGCTCTCTGTTCACAGGCCTTGGCGGGGGTGGGAGGGGATGGCTCCCCGCTGAAGCAGTCTCCATTCACAGGCAGGGCGGAGGCGGGGAAATGGCTCCCCTCTGCTCCCCCAGCAGAGTTACTGTTTAACAGGTGCCTGCGGCTGGAACAAGCTGATTAGGCAGAACAGCAGCTTGAGCAGCAATTAAAGTGCCCTTGTCCCACCTCAGCCCTCTGGCAAGGCACAGGCAGCGGCCAACCAGGGAACGTAAGGAACCCACAGATCACTGGGCAGAGGCCTCCTATGCGCCAATCCTCTCCGCTTACCCCCAGCAGTGCCAGGACGTCCTGCCGCCCGCCCAGCCACAGGCCTATGGCAGCCTGCCCTGGGAGCATGGGAGAGGAGGGGTGCTGAGAGCTGGCCTGGAGCCCTCTGCTCTCCCCCATCTCTCCTGGCCCTGCCCTCTCCGTTCGGTGGGGCTGGGCACTGCACGTCTATGTTGAGGATCCTGGTGGGTTGCTGATGCTCACTGCGGTCTGGGAGTCTTGGTCCCAAACTTCCGTGCATACAGGACCTAGGGGTGTCCTTCCGAAACATGCATCTCAGAGCCTACGAGCCAGTGGGAGGCTCCTGATTTCCAAGGGGCTAGTCGCAGGGCCCCATGTTTGGAAGGGTTGGGCTCAGTGTCACGGGGTAGCGCCAAGGCAAGCCAGTCAGCGCGCTCCTTCAGTCTTGCCCAGAGCACTCTGGGACACACCCTGCAGCCTTTAACCCGCTGGCTTTGCTCGGGTCACAGAGATGACCCACTGATTAACTGATCGGCCCCCGGGCGTGGCAGAGCTGTTGTTGCGGGTGTTGTTAGGAAACTGCCCCATCAATCCCCCCAGGGGCCAGCCGGCTGGCAGGGCCCAGCGCTCGGGAAAGGCAGAGTAGGAGCTGTTTAAAATACCAGCTCACGTGTGTCACCAGCTCACAGGAAAATCCATCCCTAACCTCTCCTCTCCACTGGGCTCTTGTTCCAGTGTGATCAGGTGATAGAGCAGGGCCAGAAGGATCCTGACCAGCCCCGCACAGATCTGTGGGTGGGACGGAGCTAGGAGTGGGAGTGGGGCCATGGAGTAGGTCTGCCCTGCAGTCAGGAGTGCGGCTGCAGCACATCTGGACACACCCGAGCTGGCTTTGGTCTAACTCCAGAACCAGAGAGCAGCACGGACCGTCCACGCCTGCCTGGGACTCGAAGGGCTCGCCCTGCTGCCACGCCTGCACTGCTACTGCCATGGAGTTAGTGAGAGCAGAGCCAGCTCGGGAATGTCTGGCCAAACCTCTGATTGCCGGGCAGATGCACCCGCTGGTTATAACATTTGCACTAATAGAGGTGGGTGCGATACCAGCACTCACCTGTCCCTCACGTGCTAGATAAGCTGCCGGCTCGGGCACGGCATTCATGTCTGGGGGTGGCGGGTAGCCTTCGAGGGAAAGCCTTGGCCAGCTGGGTACCGTGGTGGCCAGGGGAGGATGCTGCCCCATCTCACTCCCATGTGCACTCTGACCCCAGGGCACGCTAACCTGTCACTGTGTTGCAAGCAGCTGCCAGAATTGCTGGTCCCAGCACCCAGCGCCAAGAAATAAGAGTAGGAGGCATGCAGCCAGCCCGATCCTGGTGCAGGGCTGGGAGAGAGTCCAGCATGTCCCTTTCGTCTGCGCCCAGCCTGCAGGTCTCTGGGATCCAGGTTGTGCTGTCCAGAGCCAGGCCTGTGAGACTTCAGCTGCAGGTCCCAGTGTCGCCACCCCCTGGAGCTGCCCTTGTGCCAGTGTGACCCCCTCCCCCCCACCAGGAGCAGAGCAGTGCCCTACTTGTTGCCACCCCATGTTCAGCCAGAAGGTTTGGATAAAAGTGTCAGACACACAGGGCCCAATTCTCCCCTGGGGGACTCCAGAAACTCCTGATTTACTCCACTAGGGGGTGCTGAAAACCGCAGCCAACGTAATTACCACGGGCCCCGTCACTGCCCACAGCCCATCTAGTGCTCCTTCCCCCCGCCCCCGCCCCTAAGCCCAGCCCAGCTTACAGAGCCATCAAGCTAGACGCAGAGTTTGGCATCTAAGAACAGAACAGTGACCCTCCCGCCGTCGCCCTTAGTCAAGCGTCCAGCATAGGCAGCTTGTGTCACTTCACATGGCTTTGCAGAGGGGCCAGGGTTGCCAAGTGTCCAGTTTTTGACTGGAAGGTCAGTTGAAAAGGGACCCTGGTGGCTCCGGTCAGCACTGCCAACCAGTCCAGTCGGCGGCACAGTGGGGTTAAGGCAGGTTCCCTACCTGTTGTGTCTCTCTGCGGCTCCCAGAAGCAGCAGCATGTCCCCCTTTCTGCTCCTATGCATAGGGGCAGCCAGGGGCTCCACGTGCTGCCCCCACTCCAAGCACTGGCTTCACAGCTCCCATTGGCTGTGGTTCCCAGCCAATGGGAGCTGCGGGGACGGTGCCTGCAGACAGAGCAGTGCGGAAAGCCACCTGGCCATGCCTTCGCATAGAAGCCACACTTGGAACTTCTCAGTCCCAGCCTGGAGCACCTTCCTACACCCCAAACCCCTCATCCCTGGCCCCACACCAGAGTCCGTACCCCCCATCCAGACCCCCCACCCTGACCCCAACCCCCTGCCCCAGCCCGGAGCTCCCTCCC
>NW_027425737.1:0-975 GCF_003597395.2 Chelonoidis abingdonii
AAGGCCCCTAGGATGAATTTCATCAGGCCCTACTAACTTGAATGCATATAAATATTCTTTAACCTGTTCTTTCTCTATTCTGGTATGAGTTCCTTGCCCCTTGTTAATATTAATTGTGTTAAGCATCTGGTCACAGTCAGGGGCGGCTCCAGGCACCAGCACGCCAAGCGCATGCCTGGGGCCGCAAGCCACGGTGGGGGCTCTGCTGGTCTCCGCAAGGGCAGCTGGCAGGTTGCCTTCGGCGGCAGGCCTTCATAGGGTCCGCTGGTCCCGCGGCTTCGGCAGACCTCCCGCAGGCTGCCACCGAATCTGCGGGCCTGGGGACCTCCCGCAGACAAGCTGCCGAAGGCAGCCTGCCTGCCGTGCTTGGGGCAGTAAAATACCTAGAGCCGTGAAGACTGAAGCCAAAAAGGCATTAAGTATTTCAGCCTTCTCTGTGTCATCTGTTATTTGCTGTCCTTTCTCATTAGTTAATAGACGATAAAGGGGAAGGAACATGTAGGTCTAACATATTTCTAGAACCATTTCTTACTGTATTTTATGTCCCTTGCTAGGTGTAACTCATTTTGTGTCTTAGCACAAACTATGTATATTCTCAACTGGCTCCAGTTTAATGTAGCTTTTGTCTAGGACCGGTGTGTTCCATTGTATTTGAGAAAAACAGTGTCAGTGAAGTATAAAAGAACTTGTATATCTTTGGCTCCACAATAATGTCTATGTGTCTAGTGTGCCAGCACCTTAACATTTTCTTTTGTTCACAATGGTTCTGTAGCCCACGAGAGTTGAATCAGTAGATGCAATACTCCTCGCTTATGTTCCTGAAAAATGTGACGTTAAGCTAAATGATGTTAAGCTAATCCAATTTTCCTATAAGAATTAATGTAAATAGGGAGGGTTAGGGAAAAAATGTTCACCAGACAAAAAACTATATATTATATAGATACACACACAGTATATGTTTTAAACAATTTAATA
>NW_027425738.1:0-1154 GCF_003597395.2 Chelonoidis abingdonii
GAGCAGTGGGGGCTGGGAGCCAGGACTCCTGGGTTCTCTCCCCAGCTCTGGGGGGGGCAGAGCAGGAGGGCTGGGAGCCAGGACTCCTGGGTTCTCTCCCCGGCTCTGGGAGGGGAGTGGGGGCTGGTGCGTTAGAGCAGGGGGCTGGGAGCCAGGACTCCTGGGTTCTCTCCCCGGCTCTGGGGGGCAGAGCAGGAGGGCTGGGAGCCAGGACTCCTGGGTTCTCTCCCCGGCTCTGGGGGCAGCAGAGCAGTGGGGGCTGGGAGCCAGGGCTCCTGGGTTCTCTCCCCAGCTCTGAGTGAGGGGAGGCTGGGAGCCAGGACTCCTGGGTTCTCTCCCCGGCTTCGTGAGGGGGTTGGGGGGCAGAGTGGGAGGGTTGAGAGCCAGGACTCCTGGGTTCCCCCCCGCCCCAGCTCTGGGGGAGGGCAGAGCAGGGAGGGCTGGGAGCCAGGACTCCTGGGTTCTCTCCCTGGTTCTGGGAGGGGAGTGGGAGCTGGTGGGTTAGAGCAGGGGGGCTGGGAGCCAGGACTCCTGCGTTCTCTCCCTGGTTCTGGGAGGGGAGTGGGGGCTGGTGGGTTAGAGCAGGGGGGCTGGGAGCCAGGACTCCTGGGTTTTCTCCCCAGCTCTGGGGGGGGCCTAGGGGGCAGAGCAGGGGGAGCTGGGAGCCAGGACTCCTGGGTTCTCTTGATCGGTTTGGTCCAGGGCAGATCTGTGCTGTGTGTGAAGGGTGCCCAGTATGGTGTGGGTGTGGGCCTGAGGCCCTGGATGCTACGATAACGATCTCAGCCGAGGGGCTGGACTGGGGTTCTCTCGCCAGCGCCAGCGCTGCGCTCTGGGAGCCCTGGGCAGGTCAGCCCTTTACCCATTCAATGCAAACTCGCCCTTCCCTGCCACTGCACTACCAGGCTGAATGGGTGCAGTGCCGGCGTGCTTGGCATGGGGAATGGATGATGCTAGGGTGGTATGGGGCATGGTTGATGCTGGGCCAGCACCTGACGGGTGGGGGATGGATGATGCCGGGCTGGCACCTGACAGTCAGGGGATGGATGATGCCGGGCTGGCACCTGACAGGCGGGGGATGGATGATGCCGGGCCGGCACCTGACAGGCGGGGCATGGATGATGCCGGGCCGGCACCTGACAGGCGGGGGATGG
>NW_027425739.1:0-1225 GCF_003597395.2 Chelonoidis abingdonii
CATGATTGTGATCTCTTTGGGACAGGGGCCATCTTTTTATTCTGTGTCTATACAATGACTAGCACAGTGGGGTACTGGTCAAGGACTGCTGCTCCTAGGTGCTTCTGTAATACAAATAATATATATTAGCAAAATATCATTTGCTAGGGACTGATTGAGTTTTGAATTCTTGGGTTTGGCAATAATACTGAGTGGATCAGATTTTTCAGTTAGGCTTGCATAACTGGAGACCTATTTAGGCACCAGACTTATATTTGCAGAAACCCAGTCTGCGCACACACTTTGGGTATCTGCACAAGTGCATTGCTACTTAGCATGAATAGGTGTTTGTCTGTAAAACAGTAGTTCAATTTCGTGTTTCTGAATTTGAAAATCTGACCCTATGTGTACCCTGCAGTCCATACTTTCCGTGGAGAATAGGAGAAAAGAAGAAATAAGCAATGGCCATGTCTTTAATCCTCTTCCACTTTTTCATTTGTTTTATTTAAATCATAGCACCGTCACTCCTTGTGAGAGCAAAGCTGCATATCTGGAAGTATAATAATTAGGTAAAATATTTGTATAATTGCAACTATCAGTTGCATAACTATGCTTTTCTTTTTAATCAAAAAACATAAATAGTCTTGACGTAATCTGCAGTTTTTTGTTTAAGTGTCATATCTGTAAAGGGGCAAATATCTTATTTCTCAACCCTGCACAGTTTGTGTCTAGTGTTTCTAAAACGGATCCTAATCCAGAAAACTTTTGCTTTTTCCGATAGATGATTGTTTCCTGGACATTCCAGAATATGTTTTGGGTTCTAAGCCTGAATTTGGATGGGCGTACAAATGCTTTCATAATTTTCCTTTTGAGGAACATAATTTTGTTTATGGGGATCCTGGATCCCCCTTGGCATATATCAAAAGTCTGCATTAGAGAAGACCATTATTTTCTTAGTGTACTATTTTTCTTTTTTCTTTTTTTTTTCAATCTACCATACGTGTCTGGTCTTTGTTTTGAAGGACTGTGTGCTAGAAAAAGTCACTGCTGTTTTTAGGATTAGAAATGATTAGAGGGCCTTTCAAAGTCAAGACTTTGAACTTTTGTTAGATCTCCAGGGATCTGGTCTATCAAACTGAGTTTTGATATTGTATGGCCATGTCTACTCTTGCAGAGTTTTGGGGCTGTCAGTTTCAATGGTGATAGTGAACCAGTGAAAGAAAAGCACTGGTTTGTGAACTCACTT
>NW_027425740.1:0-1063 GCF_003597395.2 Chelonoidis abingdonii
CGGAGTTAAGGGAACAACAGAAGGGCCATTAATTGGGAAAAGTGTCACTGCTGTTTTGTCAGGGTCAGAGCCTAGAGCTCAAAAGAACCAGAACAGTTGATAGCATCCTCTGGAGAAAGAAAGGGAGGGAACCATGTGGATTGATTGAAATCAAAGCAATTTAAATCACAGATTTGAATCATGATTTAAATCAGTAAACTGAAAACCTTGACTTAAAATCCATCAACTTTAATCTCGTTGTGCATTTGTACTTTTAAGTTTTTCCTAAAGAAAGGTTGATTCTTATTGCTGGTAACCATTAAAATATGTTGATTTGAAACTAAGCATAACCTTTACACTAAGAGTGGCACTACTTTTTGCTAACAAGGAGGACATACTATATCTATACACATTTAAGATATTAGGTAGCTTAATGCACATTTATTCAGATTCTTAATTTTTATTTTGTGTATTAGAAAATGGTGAATGATGTTTTATTTGTGATTTATGTCAAGCTCTGTTTGGATGTAAATTAAAATTCAGTTAAAGGCATAGAGTATTTTAATGTTTTAGTTAAATAAAGCTACCTTAAATATGATTAGTACATAAGACAAAATATTTATTGAAAAGTTTATCAAAACACATTTTGCATTTAAAAACTAACCAATTTATTAAATAAAGGAAGTCTCCTCTGTAGTTAGTGAATTTAACTTACTGTTTTTGGTCATCCTGTTCTTCAACAGTTTAGAACTAGCAGGTCTCATCCTCTCACATCTTAATTTTATTCATAGATTGAAAATAGAAAACAAGCTTTTTTGTTCCCATTGGTTTCTTAATTTTGAATGAACTGGTTATTGAACTGAACTAGTTAAATTGAAGAAAGTATTCTTTTTGCACCTGCAGAAGAAGCTACTCTAAAAAGCTGCAATAGCACTTCAGACTCTGGTTCCAGGTGGCTAGCCAGTTCAGTAGTCTCACTCTCTTTAAAAGTTCAGCAGCAAACATGTACTGCTTAATAATTTTTTATTTAAAGTAATGATTTTAATAGATTATAGTAAGTTTCAACCCCAACATAGGCTGTCAA
>NW_027425741.1:0-7506 GCF_003597395.2 Chelonoidis abingdonii
TTGTGGTCCACTATGACCCCTAGATCTCTTTCTGCCATACTCCTTCCTAGACAGTCTCTTCCCATTCTGTATGTGTGAAACTGATTGTTCCTTCCTTAGTACTCTAAATTTCATACTAAAATAATTGCAGGTACAAAATTATGCCCACAATAATTTACTCCAACAAAACTGATGGCATGAACAAATGGAGGCCTGATTAGGATAGGCTGAAAACTTGGCCTTTTGTATTGTATTTGATGACTTTCTGTCAGTCCTAGCCCCTGCAAACTGAAGAAAGACATCTACTGGCCAGTAGTTCAACCTGCTACTTTCACATCTATTAAAATGAACCTGTTCACATTTCTCCCTTCCGCTTGGCTCTGTCATTCCCATTCACTGAGGTGTGCTAATGAACAATCCACCAACTATAGACTACATGACAATTTTTTACTTTCTTCTATAACTTACTGTCTAGAAAAAACTTACCAGCTGAGACAAGTAGCAGACTCTTGACACTATAGGATTTGTAATAATTTTTTGCACTGAGGTGAGATATACTCTGGAGAGAATCATACTGTGGCTAGCTAAAGATTGTTGGGAGCTGTGGAAAAAAATCTGAAACCTTAGACAGACTGACCAAACTGGAGAGGAAAAGACTCCACAATAAATACCTTGAATATCAGCTGGTTTGGGGGGGGAGGTTTGTTTTTTGTGCCATAAGTTAGATTAGGCTGGGCTCTCTTGTACCCACATTCTTTCTACTGGAGACATATTTAAATAAACAGCACTAGCACATGCCTATGGAAGGAGATACGCAGTGGTGTTGTAGCCAGGTCGCTCCCAGGATATTAGAAAGCCAAGGTGGGGGAGGTAGTTTATTGGGTCAACTTCTGTTGGTGAGAGAGATGCACTTTTGAGCTACACAGAGCTCTTCTTTGGGCCCTGAAGGTGGATTTGGGCCAACTGACTTCCATCTACTTTAGATGCATGCCAGCACACTGACAGTAAAGGGGAGACATATGACGTTAGCTGCTCTCCTTGTCTAGACTTTCCAGACTACAATAAAAGCAAAAGGTGCTGAAAGAAACAAAAGATTTCTGTAGGAGCTACATTTCTTTTTTAGTAATTTAGACCAAGAGAGCAGTGACACCTACAATATATATGTTGTATCATAATTTTTTTTTTTTTTTAAAAAGGCAGTCTAGCAGATGTATTTAGCAGTATTAAATCCTGACAGCAAGAGCATGGTTTGGTTCAGCTGTTATTTCCCATAGAACTAAAATAGAGACAAAGTAGAAAAACTTTGTATGAGCAGAACATTAGAGTTCTTACTTGTTATGACTTTTTGAATGTCATGTTCTAAAGATATTTTTTCATATTTACTGCAGGCGAAAGGGATGCAGAGTTTCTCTATTAGATTCAAGTAAACAAAACTTCCTTCTTTAAATACAAAGATATTTTAAAGTCAGTTTCAGCGCTGGCTACTGTGTTTTTGTGCTGTGAGCTTATCACAACACCTGACTCCTGTCATTTTCCCCTATGGGTTGTTGTTGCTTTCCTCCTCCTCCTCCGACGACATGCAGGAAACAGAATTTTGATGCATTATGAACTTTCCATTTTCTTAATATTTGCTAGTAATATTCCATTGTTACTATTTGATTCATCAGTTCAGCCATGAACCCTGAGAATCTGTTTCAGCCTTTCTTTCCCTCACTCTACCCCAATTTGTTTATTTTCTTTCAAGCTCCCACCTTGAAAAATAATTCCAGCTATCTTATTTCTTACTGTGCATGTCAGTGGAACAATGTTTGTTTTAATATAAAATATTACTTTTAAGAATGTAGTAAGACCATTCATTTGATCAATGATGTATCAGCTGTATGAGCTATTCAATTTCTGAAAAATGCAAATACTGATAGATTTTAAATAATACATCACCATATAAATGAAGAAGATGAGTGACTAACACACACAAATCACCATATAGCATTCATATGCATTCTGTCTCTTTCAGTAAAAGTTGGCAAATGCCTGAGTTTTTTTTCTTCTGAAAGGTTTAAAATCAGTAACATTACAATTACCATATCAGATTTCAGAAGTTCATCATAGTCAGGTCACTAATTGGTTGTATTTCTTGAATCAGCTGGAGCTTTCCTTTGAGGGTTTCCAAAGCAGCCTAGGATGTTGAGGTTTTGTGAAAAATCTCAGCTTCTTCCTGTAGTGTTTCTAAACATTTGTTTAATGTCAAGAAATGAAGTCATCGACTCATAGGACTGGAAGGGACCTTGAGAGGTCATCTGGTCCAGTCCCCTGACCTCATGTCAGGACTAAGTATTATCTAGGCCATCCCTGACAGGTGTTTGTCTAACATGTTCTTAAAAATCTCCAATGATGGAGATTTCACAATGTCCCTAGACAATTTATTCCAGTTGCTTAATCACCCTGACAGAATATTTTTCCTAATGTCCAACCTAAACTGCCCTTGCTGCAATTTAAGCCCATTGCTTCTTGTCCTATCCTCAGAGGCTAAGGAGAACAATTTTTCTCCATACTTCTTGTGACAACCTTTGATGCACTTTAAAACTGTTCTTGTGTCCCTTCTCAGTCTTCTCTTCTCCAGACTAAAGAGAACCAATTTTTTCAATCTTCCCTCATAGGTCATATTTTCTAGACCTTGAATCATTTTTGTTCCTCTTTTCTGGATGTTTTCCACTTTTTTTTCCCCCCTGAAATGTGGTGCCTAGATTCGGACAGAATCCTCTAGTTGACGCCTAATCAGCATGGAGTAGAGCGGAAGAATGACTTCTCATGTCTTGCTTTCAACACTCCTGCTAATATAGCCCATGCATCCTGAGTATCAGGCATACGCTGTCCTTGGTCTTTCTCTTGCTTCTCATGTATTTGTAGAATGCTGCCTAAACTCTCATCTTTGGTTAAGTCATGTCTCTCTTTTTAATGTATGGCCTGTGCAAAGGTGATAAAATTTCAATCCATTTTGATTTGTCTTTTCCATGATTTCAGTTAGGAGAAATGTTGCTTTCACTAAGCTAAAAGCTCATTTTTCCCAATCCTTGTGATAATTTAAGTGCTTGATGCATTTTAATCATTAGCAGCTTTATTTATTTTACAGTCTAATCGGCTCAAAGTCCTCTGATTTTAGTATAGTTTGAAAAGTAATAGTGGGGGAGAGTTCTTTTTTACAATATAGAACTTCATTTGCAAGTTAAAGGCTATTTCTCCAGTGGGATCTACGTTAATGAGCAGTTGTATTTAGGAGTATAAGGAGTTGAAATATGTGGCTGTGTTCCGATAACTTAATCAGCAGATGTTCATAGCGTCACTTACTGTGAAGTCTTCTTGCAGAGAAGATTAATGCTGCTTCTTTTTCCTTGGATTCTATTTCAACATTGGTTTTCTGTGGCTGGGTTTATTTTCAAAATAACTACTTGATGCAACCCAGAAAGTAATTTTTCAAACTTGTTTGCTCTATAATTAGCAAGAAATGGCCTATTCTATTCCAATTTCCAATGACAGGATTAATGTCTAATTGAGTTTCCTAAGAAAAATGTCTCAAAATAACACATTTTCACAGTGTGTAGTGAGTACATGTTTTAAATCATAACTGATTACACCCAGACTAGGTTAATCTGTGATTTGTATCCATAAAGCTTGGTTTTTGAAAGATTATAAGGTAATCATTCTTTTTTATTGCTGGAGTACAACTCCATATCACTTGAGGGTTTGTTGCTTATGGTCTATAAGTAGAATTGGTCTATTACTGAATTTTGTAACAATCTCTCATAGATTTATTGAACTAAAAGAAAATTTTTGGAGTAGAAAAAACATAATTAAACCCTGACAAAAAAAGTAAGTTAAGCAAGAAACACAATAACTATCTTTTACCATTCTGTTTTCTGGCACGTATTTGAACATACTTAGGACCCATTCCTATAGTCTTTACACAGGTAATTCAGTTGATTTAAAGGAGTAACTTATCTGTGCTAATCACTAATAGTGAAAATTTCTGATTTTTTGTTCATAATGTAGTTTTGCAAATGTAAGAAAAAACTTAAACTTCAGCTTATATATAATACATGTTATTTTATTATGTGGTTATAGGCAGAGCTGATAGCAGCACCTATGGTTTCTTGATTCTAAGATTACTAATCTTTTCCATTATAAGACCACTTTTCAGTTGCTTATAATTTTGCCAAACTGTAATGGGTCAGGCTGAAATATTCCATGCTGGGAGTAGGCCTCAGGCTGATTTTTTGTTTTACAAAACAGTTTTAGCAAAAACAGTTCAGCCGTTTCCAAGAATGAGTTTAGAATTTTGTCCACATTAAATTCATAGGACTATTTAATGGCTCCATACTTTGAATCAGGGACTTGAAATTTAGCAGTGAAGCTGGCTTGGTATCAGAGATGTGCCCCAATTTGGACAAATAATAAAGTCCTGAAAAATTACAGTTCCCACATGCTTGGTGTAGGGCTGTCTGTAGCTGGCAGCTAAGTTATCCAGACATATGTCTGCGCTGAACAGGCTGCATTCACGCAAAGCTCTTACTTACTGACTTGACTGCATGTGGGCCATTTGCACAAAGCAGCTGAGTATGTGCTGTCCTGTAGCTGCAGGGGCTGAACAAAACTTTCCCTGCAGTTGCTCCTCCTGGCTACCAAGAGTTGCTTTGGCACCAGGCATGAAATTTGAAGGCAGGTAATTTGTCTCTGCTGTGCTCTCTGTGCTCTCCTGGGCTGGCACCCATACATCATGGAGAAGGAAGTAGTCTGACTGGAATGCACAGAAATAGTAGAGAGGAAACTGAGGCCCTGTGTACACTTGAAGCGCTTTGCCAGGAATACCAATATACTATACCATCAAAATGCTGCCAGTGTAGACAAAACTATCCTGATAAAGTTGCACATGGTACTGATATGTAAAAGCTCCCTGCATTCGTGAAACAAGCTAAAGCAGTAAAAGAGCAGCTTTGTCAGGATAGCTGTGTCTACGCTAGGGGCTTATGCTTGCACAACTAAGTCAGTCAGCCACCACTTTACACCCCAGCCAACATAGCTATACCAGCAGAAGTCTATAGTGTGGACCTGGTCTGAGGTAGCAGCTGGGGAGGAAGGGAGAGGAAAAGACTGAGACAGGAGCTAAGGAGTAGTGGCGGAGGAGGCTGGGACAAGGATAGCTTGAGGGAATAAGGGCAGAAGGGATTGGTCTTATCAGGGACTCAAGGGAAAGAGTTTTTAACCACTAGAAAATACTCCCATGTAGAACCTAGAACTCAACCCTGAAGTCCTCAGTCTCAACATTCCTCTCATGGCTAGCTGTGAAACCCACTGACACCTTTGACAGGGTAACAAGCCTTGTGGATAGGGGGGAAGTGGTAGATGTGGTATATCCTGACTTCAGTAAGGCTTTTGATACTGCCTCGCATGACCTTTTCAAAAACAAATTAAGGAAATACAACCTAGATGGAGCTACTATAAGGTGCAAAACTGGTTGCAAATCATTCCCAGAGAGTTATCAGTGGTTCACAGTCATGTTGGTAGGGCATAACGAGTGGGTTCCCACAGGGATTGATTCTGGGTCTGGTTCTGTTCAATATCTTCATCAATGATCTAGATAATGGTATAGAGAGTCCATTTATAAAGCTTGCAGGAGATACCAAGCTGGGAGAGGTTGCAAGTGCAAACCGGATAAATGATCTGAAGTAAATAGGATGAAGTTCAGTAAGGACAAATGCAAAGTACTCCCCTTAGGAAGGACCAATCAGCTGCACACATACAAAATGAAAAATGACTGCCTAGGAAGGAGTACTGTGGAAAAGGATCTGGGGGTCAGAGTGGATCACAAGCAAATAGGAGTCAACAGTGTAATGCTATTGCAAAAAAAGCAAACATCATTCTGGGAGGTGTTAGCAGGAGTATTGTAAGCAAGACACAAGAAGTAATTCTTCCGCTCTAGTCCATGCTGATTAGGCCTTAACTGGAGTATTGTGTCAAGTTCTGGGCGCCACATTTCAGGAAAGATGTGGACAAATTGGAGAAAGTCCAGAGACGAGCAACAAAAACGATTAAAGGTCTAGAAAACATGACCTATGAGGGAAGATTGAAAAAATCAGGTTTGTTTAGTCTGGAGAAAAGAAGACTGAGAGGGAACATGATAACAGTTTTGAAACATATAAAATGTTGTTACAAAGAGGAGAAAAATTGTTCTCCTTAACCTCTGAGGATAGGACAAGAAGCAATGTGCTTAAATTGCAGCAAAGGCAGTTTAGGTTGGACGTTAGGAAAAACTTCCTGACTGTCAGAGTGGTTTAACAGTGGAATAAACTGCCTAGGGAAGCTGTGGAATCTCCATCACTGGGGATTTTTAGGAGCAGGTTGGACACACCCTGTCAGGGATGGTCTAGACAATGCTTAGTCCTGCCTTGAATGCAGGGGACTGGACTAGATGACCTCTTGAGGATCCTTCCAGTTATATGATTCTGTGATCATGTCTCTTCACTTTTCCCACTCAGTGGCTCATCCATGTAGACAGTGATAACATATCACTGCAACCTGTTACTCAGGTCAAGTGGTAAAGGGCTGTGCTATAGATCTAAAGCTCACAGTCTTTCTGCTGATGAGCCATATGGTGATCAATATGGTATCATATGACATGACACATGTCATATTGTTCTATTGGCTTTTTTAAAAATTCAGGATACTGCATCCAAAAAATGACATTAAGAGAAGATTAGAAATCACAAAGTTGGAACACCCAAGTAGAATGAGTCAGGATTCTTGTGGAACAAAACTGTATGTAGTCACATTATGATATAGTCTTTAATCATATATCATAGTGTTATACAGGGGACTTTAATTCTCGCATTTCCAACTTCTGAGTGTTTGACTTTGCAACTTTAATATTCTTTTAATGTTTAGTTATTGTTTTGTTTTGTATACATTGAAACCTACTTTAAATAATCACCCAAAGAGCCAACCAAAATCTGTAGCTATATGAAGTTTGAAGCTTCATCAGAAGCTAATGAAGTTGGAACAGAATTATATGAATTACATTTGTGTGTATTCTGTGGTGGTCTCTTAAGATCGAAAGTTGGCTAATAAAGGTGAACATGTATCTGTTTCACTGCACTTTTCACATACACATATTCACATAGCAACAGTTTTATTTATTATGGAGTTAAGGTATTCACCAACTAGCATGTGATGCTGAGCCAAATATTTAAGTGATGATTACTCAATGGTCGATTGCTTTTTTGGTGTTCGTTTATTTTTAAACACCCTTCTCATCCCAGCCAGCCATGGACCGACTGACTGTCACTGGCTTGAATGGCAGTTTGGCAGGAATGAGAATTAATTGCTTTACAATTCAGGATTTTCTGTAGAATATTACTACTAGTCCTGTCTTCTCGTAGAGCAAGTTGAAGAAATGCTTTAAAGAAACTGTCTCTTTACATTCTAAAGTTTTGTTTTTATTCTTTATGCTACTGTTGGGGTTTTTTTTTTTTTTTT
>NW_027425742.1:0-7081 GCF_003597395.2 Chelonoidis abingdonii
CGAAGAGCCATGGGCATAAGGGTTCCGGGAAGTGCGCATCACTTGCCAAGTCCCTGCGCATAAGAAGCTTAACAAAGGCCGTTGAGGAACTCACAGAGGGGAAAGTGGGCGGACGGTGTGGTACGGGCAATATGCGGTAAGAGGGCAGCCGGACAGGACCCATCGCAGCCCAGTTAAATGCGCGCCATGCGAATTTGCTCGTTTCTGCGGTGCATCCTGGTGTCTTGGGGTAAAAATGTCTCCACAAAGGCTTGGAATATTCACTTGTCCATGGTGTTATGGGCCCGTGCCAACGCGGAATCATGAAGACAAAGAAAATCCCTAAAGCTCTTTGTCACTGGGTTAATTGAAATCTCTGCCTCATACGATACGAAGGCTTGAAACTCACAAGGCTCAAAGCGTGGAACCGAAGATCAAAGCTGCAGCAGGTTCAGTGCTGGTCACTAGACAGCAGGTTCACAATGAATTGAAAATGATGGATTTTCTCATCAGGGGACAGAGAAATTTCACCCTGCCAAGATGGTCTGGCCCCAGGCCAAAGGTCTGGCTGGGTGGGGAAGCCGACAGTTCCTCACGCCCTGTGGTGATTTCTCCCCCCATGATGGGCCCTCCAGCCGGCTCTCTCCTATGAGATAAACAGAGTCCAGTAAATTAAACTCAAATCAACATAATTCTCCATTTCTCCCCAGCCTCCCCCTGCCCCCAGCCCACACAGCCCCTTTGCCGCTCCCCAGCTTCTGCAGGGTCGTCGTCTGGCTCTTGCACATACCAACACTGACTAGAACTTTCTATCCAGAGACCCTCCCCCAAACTCAGCAGTGCTTCTCCTTCTTGTGCCGGGGGATCTCGCCCGCCGGTCCCAGGGGCCAAGAGGGAACCCAAACCCAGGGTGCTGTGCTAAGATCTGCTCTCCCAGACACCTCCCAGCTGCCTTCCGGACTCCTCCCTACCTTGGCTTTCCTTCGGGCCCTTTGAACAGCTCCTCCCTGGGCTCTCTGCACAGCTGCTTCTCTCCAGACCTGCCCTCCAGCCTCTACGGACCATAGAGAAATGGGAGAGCTTCTCCTCACAGCCCCCATCTTGTCTGGGCCACCTCCCTTTCTGCTGACTGCCCAGCCCTTCCCCAGCTGAGCTCCATCTCCAGCTGTGCCAGGCCCACCCTCCAGCTCCAGTTACCCCTCTTAGTGCCAGTGCAGGGTCAATACCCATCACACGGGGTCAGGGATTGGGGACTGGAAACCCTCCCCAGCCCTGTCACTCCCCACCTGTGCAAAAGCTCCCTGCGCCACAGCAGAATCTCCAAATATTAGGTCAAAACACTCCCCAAGGACACAGCTGGACCTGGGGGCTGGTTTCAGAGTCATCGCCATGAATGAGCAAAATCCCCAAGCGGTGTCAATGGGCCGTAGCTCCACTGGAGTCAAGGGGGCCAAATCCCCAGCGGGTGTAATACGCTGTAACTCATCTAAGGTCCGTTTACCCCAGCTCAGTCCCT
Source organism: Chelonoidis abingdonii (assembly GCF_003597395.2). Lineage (NCBI taxonomy): Eukaryota > Metazoa > Chordata > Testudines > Testudinidae > Chelonoidis > Chelonoidis abingdonii. The sequence goes on from NW_027425742.1 coordinate 1,496, forward strand.
GGCCCAACCCCGGAGGTATCAGTCATTTGGGGCTGCTGCTCTGGCCTCCTCACCATTGTCAGCCCTGGAAAGTGGCCAGCTCCCTTCCACACACCCTGCACACGAGGCTTAGGTGAGTCTCCAGCCCCTGAGCTGAGCAGTGACCATGCCTGCGGCCTTAACTTCTGCTGCCTCCATCAGAAGAGGGAGCCCATCCCCCTCCTTGCACCCAGACAGGGCCCAGCTCTCAGTCCAGAGCGACCAGCTCAGCATGGGGATTGGTCCTGCTTTGAGCAGGGAGTTGGACTAGATGCCTCCTGAGGTCCCTTCCAACCTTGCTATTCTATGATCTATGGTGCTAACCCTCCTTCTGCCTCTGTTGGGTAAGTGACCTCCCTCAGCCCCCATCCCTCTGTCTGTCTGTCTGATGATCCCCCTGCCACACATCCCTCCATCCCCCTAAACCCCAATCTCCTCCAAGGAGCTCAGCTCTTCTCTTCTCTTCTCTTCACATTCTCCCCAGGCTGGTGTCCTTGCTGAGATGCTTGGGGTGGGGGTGCTCTCTGGCAGTGGAAGGGATCCCCCCTCTCTCACACCATTTTGTTTGCAACTGCAAGGAAGGGTGACTCCCCGGGTGCCCCCGTGTCATTCTCTGGGTGGGCCAGGCCGCCCCATTCACAGGTATCTCCTGTGGAACCTGCCCCAGTAGCAGCAACTCCAGTTCAGAGTCACGTCCGTGGGGGCTGAAGAGAGACTCCAGCTCATGCCTCCTTGGGGGGGTCCCTTTCATGAGTCCCAGCAGGCCATAGGGGAGAAGATGCCCCCATCCCCATGGGCACTACCCACCCCTTCATTGGCAGCATCAGAAGAGAAAGCAATGGCTGGACGGGCCATGGAGACTGAATACCCACTTCCCCACTACACTAATTCCCCCCTCACTGTGGGGCTGTGTGTGGAGCGGGGGGAACTCTCTATGACCCTTCTGGGCTCCCACAGGGCCAGGGGGCACAGACCCAGCACCGCCCAGCAGGACATTAAAACCAGGTCCTGCAGAGACCCCAGAGGAACTGCCGGTGGCTGGGAAACTCCCCCTCCTTCCCTCTCATCAGCCAAACCTCCTCATTACTTTCTCTTTCATGCCTTCTAGCCAGTGACAGGCAGGTCTGATGGTCGCTGATGGTTCTCCCTCTCTTCGCCTTGCCTCCCGGATTGAGGAAGTGCGCTCGATGTGCCTCACCTGCTCTCCTGGATGGACAGAGTGGGTCCTGGGTTCCTAGGGCACATGAAGGACCCTTCCTTCCCCAGCTTCACTCCTGAGTGATGCCCTAGTCCCCAGTGGACAGGGAGATTCTTTTCTGGGCTCCTGCCCATCTTGAATTGCACCTCGACTTAGTCTGCATCCCATCCACCTGTCACTCTCGTCATGCACAGGATAGGGACAGCTAACAGTGGGAGCAGGCTGTGGGATGCAGGGGATGAAGTTACCAGATGAGGGGGTGCTGGAACTTTCAGCCGTGTAGTGGAGGTTCTAGCTTTTAGTGAAAAACTCTAAGAGCTCCAACGTTTTTAGCATACAAAGAAAGGTTAGGGGAACTGACCCAGTCTAGCAATTCCTACGTGGGGAAAGAAATTGATAACGGACAGTCTCATCAAAAGACAAAGGTCTAACACACCCAGCACCGGGAGCTGGAGCTTGACAATTCAGGCTGGAAGTAAAGCCCAAATTTTAACAGTGAGGGAATTACCCACTGGGACAATTCCCAGGGTTGTGGTGGATCTCCATTGCGGTGATTTCAAATCAAGCCTCAATGTTTCTCTCAGAGGTCTGCTCCAGTTGACAGAGGAATCAATTCAGGAAGTCCTAGGGCTTGTGTGACACAGAACGTTGGACACATGTTCCCACCATGTGTCCCAGATGCAAGAGAGGAGAGACGGACCGTAGTTTATTTGTCCTGGTGTATTTCCCAGCGTGGGGCGGATGCTGGGCAGTGAGAGAGGCTGGTTTGTGACACGTCTGTCCAGGACTCATCTCTGCCCTCTCCCCTCATTCCATCATGGACACACCCATACTCTCACCACTCTGCCCTGCTCTAGCTCACCTGCTGGCCCCCACGCTCTATTGGTATCACACACAAACAGTGTAATCTCCCAGGGGAGCAGGTTACCCTCGTGTACTCGGCTCCTTGGCCTCTGCTGCATCCGGGATCCAGATTCTTCTACCAAAAAGCACAGCCTGGCCCCAGCGTAGTCCTCAGCCCGAATGCAAGAGTCTGGCTGGAGCTCTCAGCTGGGAAGGGAAATGCTGGTCATACACCTGCGCGTACTGGAGACAGGAATCCAGTCGAGAGATCTCATCTAGGAACAGCAGCTCTGTCTCCAGCACGGAGACTGTGGTGTAGTGAGATCCCAGCCCCACAACTCCCTAGGGTGAGCGTGTTACTGGCTGAGACTCCAACACCCACTGGGCAGAAAAGGAGAGTTCAGCAGGGACCGGAGGCTGCTCATCTCTTGGGGGGATCCTATCCCTGTTGTCACCCTCCCCTCTCCCATCCAGGTGGGGTGGGTGTAGGGCTAAGACACTGGGAGAAGTTCCAGTCATCCTGTGCTGGGCCCAGCAGGTACTGGGGAGGGGGCGCTGTTCCCACAAGTTTACTGGAGAGCTCCCCCATGCATGTCTGCCATCAAGTCTGTCACAGGCACTGGGATACGAGACAAAGGAAGTGGGAGTATGTTGAGGCCCGGTGATGGGGCCTTGTTCCCCCTTCCGCTCTTCCCCTCACTCCCTGGGGGTCTCTCCCCTGCCTCTGTTCCAGACTCCCTGCTGGCCACCAGGCTCTCTCTGCGCCCCCCACCCCCGCACAGCATGTCTCTATGACGTAAGCTGCTCACCCTCATCTGGTCAGCTCCCAGACCTGTCCAATGAATGAAATTCAGGTTCTACCGGCACTTGGGTGAAATCCCCAACCCCAATAACCGGGACCAGATGGAAATCAAGGCTGAGCTGGGGCCCTACTCCTGTGACTACACAATACGCCAGGCTCCAGCAGAGGTCATATCCATGCTGAGTGATTCTCTCAATATCAGTGCTGGGTGAGGCCTCTTTCTCTTTGTGTTTAGCCCTGGGGCCAACCTACCTGATCTCCTACATCACACACATGGTTCATTGGGTTGCAGGTCAATGCTGCACTGGGTGCAGTGTGGAGGTATCGAGGGCTGCAAGCTCCTCTCCTGTTGGGCTGCAGTAAGATCCTGGGGTGTGGGGCAGGGCTATGTCGGGGTGTAGTGTAGTACTGGGGTGTAGTGCAATGCTAGATTGGGGTGCAGGGTCAGATTGGGGTGCAGTGGAATTGCCAGGGGCAACTCTTCTTTCTGTGGGATCCCCCCCTCGCTCCAGTTAGCCAGTAACAACCTTCTCCCTGGCATCTCCCCCTCCTGGCTCTCTGAGCTAGCGCCTTTCTCCTGCAGTGAAATCTCACCGTTGTCTTTTCCAGAACCCTGCGGCCCCCCACTCTCCCTGAGCCCCCCACCCAGCTGTACCTACCAGGGGTCTATTACATTCACGTGTTCGGTCCTACGTGATCACACACTTACAAGATCCAGTTCTCCAGAGCTGCTGGGAGAGATTATCTCGTACGGTAACCAGTGACACGCCACCCTGAGCTATGTAACGCAACAGGACCGGTTCATACACCTGGTGCGTTACTGGGGATAGAGCCGTTCAGGTCACAGGATGAAATCTGTGGCTCTCGCTGTTTCCATCATGTGACATGTGAGCTCTGAGCTGTCCCTGGCTTCTCTGGATTTGTACTTCTTAACGACACCCATCTCCTTTGGGGAATCCAGGACCTGCAGCCAGAAAGATGAATGTCACACACACAGGCAGAGCTGATCCCCTCAGTGAGGTAGTAGTCACACACCTCCCTACACACACAGAGTTCTCTATGAATGCCGTCCCACCCTTCACCCACCACCCAGCTGAGCTCCTTTCCCCAACATTACGAACAGGGCACTGCAGGGATGGGGTTCACTGAGGTACAGGGTGCAGGGTGTTCTCACAGAGAAATTGCAACCCCCTAATTCCTGAGATGAATTTGATCTGGTAACATATGCTCTCAGCTCCAAGTTTTTCCAGAGATCCCTTTTTCCTGCCCGCTTTTGCTCCATCCCTCTCCATGATCAGACTTCTGGGCAGCAGGTACCTCCCTGGCGTTCCTGTTCCCTCAATGAGGGGCTGCCGTGGGATCACCAAACTGAGCAGGTTCCAATGCTACAAGCTGCCCAGCTTCTGTTACTCCTCTTAGTGCCAGTGCGGGCCATACCCATGCAACGGGGAGGGTTTGGATTGGAAACCCTCCCCAGCCCATCCATCGCCTGGTGGGCAAAACCTGCCTCTGGACAGCCGAAACCTTGAAAATTTTGTGTTAAATACCTCCTAAGCGCAGGGGGCTGGTTACGTGTCTTCGCTGTGAATGAGAGGAGATCCTGAGCTGGTAGAGTGTCTGTTACAAACTATCCCCCCTTCCATTTTTTTCTTACAGCTGTCCCCATACTCCATTTTGTTCTTTCCTCCTGTGGCCGCCCTCCCTGCTGTTAGTTGTTTAGCAGGGCCACTGCCCTTCTCAAAAGGAGGGCCCTTAAAGTGTTTACAGAGCCATTGCCTTCTCAAAGGGAGTGCCACTTGTGCTAAGTGGGACCACTGCCTGTTTCAAAGGGTTAGTCCTGTTATCACCTTGTTAAACCTGGGCTCGTGTAGGGTAGCCAATGTCCAGCTGCAAGACCTATTGTGTTTCAAGGTCCTGGCCATGAGTCATAGGCCTCATGTGCTTTGAGTCACCTATTGCACAGGACTCTGCCTAGACATTGTCTTGTCTCACCTGTCGTTTTTTTTTCTCTTTCCCCTGCCCTCGAGCCAATCGGAGACTGCCTAGTTTGCCTTAAAACAGACACTTTCTGATCAGACCTCAGAAAAGGTTCCTGCATTGCTGCCTGGTCTGATCAGCCAGGGGTTTGGGGGGTCCTTCTCCGCTCTCATTTTATTTTTGAGGCATACCCCCGTTTTTGAACCCCCCCCACGAAGAACGAATTGCTGCCTGAGAGATCTCTCTGATTATTGAGACCGTACCTAGCCTTCTGTGATGTGCTTTACCTTGCTGCTTCTTTGGGGCTGGTACGATCCCTCTGTGAACTCTTCTGTACTTTTATTTTATATTTTTAACTCCTGGCTCTGTTTCCCAGCACCCAGACTTAAGCTAACCTTGGTCTGTGTCTTAAACCTCTCCTAAACTCCGCAGCACCTTTTGCTGGTAAAAATAAGCCTGTGCTGTGCTGAGCTGTGCCTCCTGGACTGCCAGCTTGCAGCCCCCTCTCCCCACTTGTGCTAAGGTGCACCTATTAGAATTAGGTTCTTGTCTAGATAAGTTGTAATTTCATTTTGCATAGCTGTGGTTAAGTTAGTTTAGAGAATTGTTTGTATTGTGCTCTGTAAGTTAGGTTTAAAAAATTTTGCATTGTGTTCTGTTTCACTTTCTAATTGTGTAGTTTGGTTTAGTCAGATCATAGATAAGATTTTGCTGTGTTCGTGTTATGGTTCCGTAATGTTATAGTCTG
>NW_027425743.1:0-1086 GCF_003597395.2 Chelonoidis abingdonii
CCCTTAGTCTCCTCTTTTCCAAGCTGAAAAGTCCTAGCCTCTTTAATCTCTCCTCATATCGGACCCTGTAGAAGGGCTCGGGCCGAGGATCATCCCTCCGGGGGGGTTGTGGGGGATCCCATTGCCTCGCAATTGTTCACTATGGACCCCGGCCCTGATTCAGGGCTGGGCAGTAAACAAACAGTCTGGAGTGCAAGCCCTTAGGCAGGGGCTGAGCCAAGAGTTCAATAGAAGCCCAGGCCCTGGGTCAGGGTGGGGCAGCAAACAAACTGTCTGGAGCTCAGGCCCTTAGGCAGGGGCTAAGCATCTGGTGCAAGAGGGAGACGACCACCCATGAGTAGAGTGGCCCTAGCAGGCCCACTCACTCCACTGCATCCAAGCCCGGGGCCCTAGCAGTGGCAGAAGACTCGCTGCTGTCAGTGCGGATCCTGACCGCAACACACTGACATTGGTTATGGCAGTGCTGCAGCTGGACCAGGGTCGGCTGCCCCCGGGCTACTTTCAGACTCCCCCTCGTATTGTACCTGGACTAGGGTGGTGTCCTTAGAGGTTTCCAGGACCATCGGTTCCTCCGGGTAACTGGAGAGGGGTAGGCTCGGCTGCTCCTCAGGATGGCTGGCAAGAAGCAGGACCTGCTGCTCCTCAGGGTAGCTGGCGAGAGGCAGGCTCAGCTGGCTCGGCCAGTCCTCGGATCAGCCACGGCCTGCCAGTGTTCCCCAACCCAGAGCTAGGCCACAGGCATCTGGCCTCTCTGGCAGCTGGCGTTCAATTGAGCTCTGCAGTTGGGCTTTTCTACTTCCTGTCTTGCGCCATGCCCTTTGGGGGATGGGCGCAGGACCTGCTGGCTTCGCCCACATTGGTGCAAGGAGAGGCTCATCCCTCCGCAGGGCTGTGGGGGATCCCACCACCTCGCTACAGATATGTTCCAAACCTCTAAACATTTTAGTTGCCCTTTTCTAATGACAGTATATCTTTTTTCAAATGAGGAGACCATATCTGCACGCAGTATTCAAGCTGTAGGCCTACCATGGATTTACATAAGGGCAATAAGATATTCTCCATCTTATTCTCTATCCCTTTTTTAAT
>NW_027425744.1:0-2740 GCF_003597395.2 Chelonoidis abingdonii
GAGACACCCTAGCTAGGCCGTGACACAGTCTTCCGTAGTCCCCTACATTCCCCCCCTCGCTTTCTTGAGCGACGCCAGTGACCGTGACCCAAGGGTTGGAAGGGGGTCCTTAAAATTAAAGGAGTAACCAAAATACAACACAGCAACCGGCAGCAGCATTTTTAAGAGCCTGTAAATTTTATTTAATTAAGCTAAAATAATTGACATAAAAACAGCATTTTTTTAATGCGAGTACAAGCCCCCCCCCTACTTAAAAATAAGTGCATGAACAAAAGAATAAAATTTCCTTTGTTTGACAACTAAGGGATCGGGGCACTGATTATAAATCAGTTAAGTATACCAGGTAATTTAAGTTTTTAGATGTTCTGGTGAATAATTTAGTTTTATATGCATTTTTTTTATGGATTTATTAGGATTTGGTACGTGGGTGCCCACACCCCCCTAACTGGTTCAGATGCTTGGAAGGAGCACTGTGAATATTTACATTTTTATTTAAAAAGTATTTAAGTATGTTTTTATGACTACAGATTAGATAATACTTTTGATGGATTTGTTAGGGCAGTGGGCCAAGTCTGGTACTTAAGATTACTTTAAATGGCCATTAGCTGGTTATTTAGGAAATTTTGCAATTTTAAACATACTAGATTTTACTGCAATGCTTTTTTAGCTTTAGTGATATTTAATACTATTTTTTTTTTGGTGTAGCACTATATTGAACTATTTTTAGGTACTTTTACAAGGCATTGACATTAATAGCATGGTGGGGGGGGTTACGGTATTAGTTACTGGAATGGTTTTAATACGGGTGAACTTTTCAGGGGCAAAACAAACTTTTTAGGTACTTATTATTTAAAATTTAATTAAAGAGAGCAATACATGCTGAAGGATTTATCCAGAACACAGGGCGCAGCCTGTAGGATAAATTTTTAAAATTTAATTAATATTATTATATTTTTAAGCATGGGTTTTATAAATGTTTTTTTATTAGTATATAAATTTTTGTTTTTTTATTAGGATTAGTTTTTAATGTTTTTTTTAGTCAGGAATTTTTGGACTTGGGCAATATTAGTAAAGTAAGTGTTTTTTTTATTGTTTTTGAAAGAATTGTGGTGCAGCATTTTATGGAGGAGAGGTTACTAGCACATTACCCCGTAATGGTTTTGCTGCTTTTAAAAAGATTTAAAGGCACAGTAGATTTGTCAAAGGACAAGGGAGAGGTTACTAGCATTTTACCTTGTACTTTTTTTTTGCTGTCTAAAAGGCACAGTGGAGCTGGAAGGATACATAGGCTAAGCATTAGTAGGAGAATCCTCCCAAGGGGGAGGGGTCTTTTTGCAGTGAAAATCATGGGTCCAAGCAGTCAGTCTTTGGCACTTTACAGCGGAGTTGGTAGGTAGCAGGATTTAATAAGGCCTTTTTTGCATAAAGCCAAAGCAGTTTTTTGTTGGGGTACCTTTTACATTAATTTAGTTTCCTGATTTTAAGGAGTGGCAGGGCTGCTAGGATTTTTGGGTAGCACTTTTTTTACCTGTGAGAAAAGGAGTCTAACATTTTATTAGTGCCTGGCAGTGTTTTGCAAATTTTATAGCTGCTTGGGCACATTTACACGAGCCCCCTTTTTTTTTGGTTATTAGCTAAGTTTTAGCTGAGAGCAATGTTTTTGAATGGAGCCAGTATTTTATTTTTTTTGTTTAGTTAATTTATTTTGGGGTTTTTTTGTTTGTTTTTTTTTTAATTTATAAGGGAAATTTTTACTTTTTATTTATATATTTTGTTTTAACAACGAACATATGAACATTGCTATTATATAGTACATTAGTTTTTTTATTTAATGTATGCTATACTTATTTTTTTATTAAAATTATTTTAGTACAGAATTTTAAAGCAACAAGCTGGGGCAAACACACCTACTTTGAGGAATTTATTTAATTTATTTTTTTTGTTTGATTTTAAACCAGACTATTTTATAAAAACACTAAACACAACAATGCCGGCCATAAGACAGACACCACAAAACAAAACATAATTCCTAACATAAGATCCACTCATTTGTTTGCTAACACTTAAACAAAAGAAAACTTATACAAAGAACAGAGGGAATTACAGTTTAATTTAGGTTTTTTACTTTTATTACATTGACCGCTACAGGGGACGGGACAGAAAGATCTTAATTTGACCTTAGAGCTTTTTTGCACGCATGGCTTTTATTCTGAGGAATTATGAACGAGAGGTTTAGTTTTACCCACACTTTTAACGCCCAAATGTATACAAAGCAAAAAAAAACAGTAATCGGTTAAACAAAACAAAACTAAAACCAGATAGTATTTCCTTATTTTAATAGGGCTTACCTTATTGGAGCACGAACCCCAGGGGCTGCGGGGAAGTGAGGAAGAGGGGTTAAGCACCCCAGTGACGCCGCTCCTAGTTCACCGCAGCCGTCCGGAGTTCAATGTCCGAGCCAGGAGAGTCCCGTCTGGAGTCGCCAGAAACTGTTACCGAAATATCGGGTCTGCCTAGCTGAGAGCCAGTTAACAGCCTGACAGAGATAAGGAACAAACGCAGAGGAAAAGAGGTAATGTAAAAGCTCAGGCTGCTGTGTCCATGAGCAGCACTCACCCCCCGCCCCCACCTATTAGCCGCTTGTAATCTATTAAGGGGGGTCAGCCAGCTTTCACAATCCCCACCCCCCTTGGCGATTATCTTCCAGGGCCCGCTGTAAGCAGAGCACCTCCTCATCTTG
>NW_027425744.1:5061-7586 GCF_003597395.2 Chelonoidis abingdonii
CTTCAGACCATTTCTCCAGTTTTTCCTGATCATTTTGAATTTTAATCCTATCCTCCAAAGCACTTGCAACCCCTTCCTGCTTGGTATCATCCACAAACTTTACGTCCACTTTATGCCATTATCTAAATCATTGATGAAGATATTGAACAGAACCTGACCCAGAAGCCCTGCTGGGCCCCACTTGATATGCTCTTCCAGCTTGCTGTGAACCACTGATAACTACTCTCTAGGAAAGGTTTTCAAATCAGTTATGCACTCACCTTATAGTAGTTACATCTAGGTTGTATTGTATGGGGAGATTCTGGCAAACCAGTAAAGTGCCTGAAACTATTACGGCTTATTGTTAAAAACAGCCTATTCAGCAGTCTCAGCTTGACCAAAGCAGGAGGGGAGGGGGGTTTGAGGTGCCACAGAAAGGGCAGCTTGACCCTGCATCCTTCCTGATAAGAATTGTGTTGAAGTTGCTGATACATGCATTTTAAAAGAGCAGGATGTGCCCAAGGAATGTCTATTGGGGTCTCAAGGCTGTAAACTCTGGAAAAAAACACACCTGGTTAATCAATAATCAGAAGGAACCTCCTGCTTGACCATTGAAACTGCTTACTTAACAAGTTTTCTTTAAGTGACATGTCATTCTATTACCAATGTATAAATAAGGGGAAAAAGTTAGTTGGACTCTTTTTGGACTCTCTCTCTGGATACATCTTGCTGTCCCCACCAGCAGATGGAAGATTTGGCCACCAGAGCCTGCTGCTGCTGTGTCACTCAAGAGCCACACTAAGCTTTGGTAATTATTAAGGGTTGGGGGTGTTTTACTAACTTGTTGTGGATATGTGTAAATGCTTGAGACTAAGTAAAGTTTAGCTTTAAGTGAGAGCACTCTTCTGTTGTCCTGTTTGTGCCACCCATCTATCAGTCAGATGATCGTGTCTCCCCTGATTTATTTCCTGACACCACCTCGAACAGAGTAAAAGTTACCAAGAGCTTTGGATTGAAAGAACCCCGGGTAACAGTATTTCCCATTTGTTTATGAGAAGGTAATTTGAGACAGTCAAGATATACCACATCTACCACTTCATCTCTATCCACAAGGCTTCTTACCCTGTCAGATAAATCTGTTAGGTTGATTTGACATGATTTGTTCTTGACAAATGCACACTATTACTTATCTCCTTATTATCTTCTAAGTGTCTGCAACTTGATTGCTTAATTATTTACTCCAGTGTCTTTCTCAGTACTGAAGTTAAGCTGACTGGTCTGTAATTCCCTAGGTTGTCCTTATTTCCCCTTTTTATAGATGGGCAAATATAGTGACATTTTTCCAATTCTCTGGAATCTCTCCCATCTTTCATGACTTTTCAAAGATAGTTACTAGTGGCTCAGATACCTCCTTAGCCAGCTCCTTGAGTACTCTAGGGTGTATTTCATCAGGTCTTTTTGACTAGAAAACATCTAACTTGTTTAAGTATCTTTTAACTTGTTCTTTCCCTATTTTAGCCTCTGATCCTGTCTCATTTTCACTGGCGTTCATTAAGTTAGATGTCAATTGCTACTAAACTTTTTGGTGAAAACAAACAAAAAGTCATTTAGCACTTCTGCCATTTCCACATTATCAGTTATTGTTTTCCCCTCCTTATCGAGTAATGGGCCTACCCTGTCTTTGGTCTTGCTCTTGCTTCTACTGTATTTGTAGAATGTTCTCTTGTTACTTTTTACGTCTCTAGTTAGTTTAATCTCTTTTTGTGCCTTGGCCCTTCTAATTTTGTCCCTACATGCTTTCATTGTTTATATTCATCCTTTGTAATTTGACCTAGTTTTCACTTTTTGTAGGACTCTTTTTACCCCTTCACAGAACATAAGAATGGGAGTCACATGGTGAAATGAATAGGTAGCAGGTTTAAAACAGAAAGGAAGTACTTCTTCATACAGTGCACAGTCAATCAGTAGAACTTGTTGTCAGGGGATGGTGTGAAGGCCAAAAACATAACTGGGTTCACAAACAGATTAGATATGTTCATAGAGGATAGGTCCATCAATTACTATATGCAACCACCTGCTCTGGGTGTCCCAAAGCCTCTGATTGCCAGATGTTGGGACTAGACAACAGAAGATGGATCACTTGACATTGCCCAGTTCTATTTATTCCCTTTGGAGCATCCAACATTGGACACTCTCAGAAAACAGGATACTGGACTAGACGGACCAATCGTCTGACATAGTATGGCTGTTTTTTATGTCATTTATTCTGTGTGAACTCTGTCTGCTGTATTGATTTTGATAGTTTAGTAAATTTAAAAGTGATTACTTTTATCATCTTATTTTTTTGGCCAAATGTTGAATTTTTGCTTTTTGCAGCATTGCATTGGAGGGGATGGGGTAGCAAAAGGAAAAACAAGTTAGCATATTCCAAATATTTGCCAAAAAAGAAAAACACAAAAAGAGGCTTTATTAAACATACTGATCTATCGAGAACAATGCAGCAGAAAGATTTCACAAAGAATAAATTCAAAATAAGTTTTAATGTT
>NW_027425745.1:0-1274 GCF_003597395.2 Chelonoidis abingdonii
CTGAGTTAGCTGCGGGAGGTGGGGGCGGGTGTAAGGTGGAAGTTTCGCCTAGGGCGCAAAACTTCCTTGCACCGGCCCTGTCTGTGTAATGTTTTCTTGTTACCCTTTATGTCTCTAGCTAGTTTGATCTTGTTTTGTGCCTTGGCCTTTCTAATTTTGCCCCTACATGCAAGTTATTTGTTTATACTTATTGTCATAATTTGACCTTGTTTCCAATTTTTGTTTGATTTTTTTGTTTGTTTGTTCTGTTTCTGGCACAGTTCACCTCTATTCCCGAGGCCTGCTCCTTCTGAAGCATGAGGGATAACCTGGCACACGCCTACCTTGAATGCACCAAGTTGCAGCCTGTAGATGAGCGGACTCACCCCTGCGGCACCTCCTGCTGGTGACTTCTGGGAATTAGCTCGATTCAGCTCTGGAGAGCCCTCTGCAGGCTAGTGATCCACCTGTCCTCTGGCCCCCGGGGCCCTCCCTGAACCCGGTGCCCTTTTACATGGGGTGCTGCCCCCTGGCAGTAACACCTCAGTCTTAGGGTCTCCCATCCCCAGGGAACGCCCACCCACTATCCCCACCTCACCTCAGTATCAGGCTACTGCCAGTCACTGTCTAGCCCCCGCTCCCCAGGAGAGACTGCAGTCTCAGCCACTCATCACCGGCAAGGAGGGTTTGGACCTGCTGCCTTGGTCTACCCCTGGGCTGCCCTCCACAACCCCCAGTACCTGTTGGCCTTATGCTAGGCCGCAGCCTGGGGCTTTCCAGGCTGGAGCTCCCCAGCTCCTCTGCCTTTCCCCGGCCATGCTCCATTCAGGTACCCTGTGTCTCGCTCCCTGCAGCCAGGCCCTTCTCCCTCTACAGGCAAAGAGAGTCTCTGTCTGCCCCTGGCTTCTCTGCCTTTATAGGGCCAGCTGAGTCTGTTTGGGGCATGGCCCCAGCTGCAGCCACTTCCCACAATCAGCCCAGCCTTAAAGCTGCTTTCTCCAGCCACAGGGCAGGAGCAGGGGACCACCCCACTACACAGCCGCTCTTCTGGCTCCTCCAGAACCTCTTGCTGAGGTTCTGGCTGCACTTTTATCCCCCATTCCATTTATTTTTGCACACCCTGTCTATGGTCCCACAAAGTCGTGAGATCTCCTGGTCAACCTCCTCTTGGCTCTGGCCAAAGTCACCATCTATAACACCAGGAGGAGGATGCTGGACAAGGGAGTTCTCTGCAACTGTGGGTAAATGTCATCAATCATTCCTTCCTCCGTGAAAGCAACGGCAGACAATCATTT
>NW_027425746.1:0-1265 GCF_003597395.2 Chelonoidis abingdonii
TCCTCAGTCTCTACCCTGATTGGCTGAGCAGGGGGTTATTGACAGGGAGGAGACTCAGGTCCTTTTTCTTCTCTTTTAAAACCAAGTAAATAATTCTTAACCAGTCATATGTTTGACAAATTTTGCTGCTTCTCTGCATTAATTTTCTCTGAGCAGTTCATGATTCTCTCTAACACTGCAGTTCTCCTTAAACACTTGCTGAATAATTACTGTGCATTGTTGTTGGTCTGGAGCTCATGCGAGAGCACTTTATTCAGGTCATTCAATGTCTGAAATTCAAGATGCGATGGTTAATTTGAAAATCAGGGCTCTTCCTATTCCCAACTCTGCCACTGGCTGGCTGTGTGACCTAAGACAAGTCAATTCTCCTTTCTCAGCCTTAGCTTCTCCCTTTTTCAAGTAGGGATAATAATGATCCACTCCTACCTACCTCAACGCACTGACCCCTCCCTAACACACACACTGTCTCTCCCCACACACAAAAAGTCTCTACCCTGCCACACACACAACAGTTGAAAAGCAGCTGTAAATCTTGTAGGATGCCCATGGAATGATGGGATAGAGAAACCTACATCATGTGATGCTGTACAGGCCTGTGAGGCATTGCAAACCCTTCCCAAAGCTCCCTGCGGCCAGTTTCACAGTGGGATAGTTACCCACAGTGCACTGCTCTCTGTGGCCATCCGAGAGCTGCTAGCGTGGATGTGCTCTGGTAACACAAGGGGCATAGGGTGGACATTCAATAGCTGTTTAATTAAAACACTTTAACTAAAGCAGCAATGTCAGGGTGTTGGTGGCTCCTTTGTTTCCTCACCCTGGAGTAAACTCAGCTTTTTATTTCATCTCTGATGTTTCATGGAATAACAACAGACGACTGAAGAAAGACATGGACAGGGTGGGTCTCAGAGGAGGGGCAGAGAGGTGCGAGCGGTGGGTCTCAGGGGACGGGCACAGACATGCGAGTGGTGGGCAGGGTGGGTCTTGGAAGGGGCAGAGAGGTGCGAGTGGTGGGCAGGGTGGCTCTCAAGGGAGGGGCAGGGAGGTGTGGGTTGTGGGCAGGGTGGGTTGCAGGGGCGGGTCAGAGAGGTGTGGGTGGTGGCTGGCGGACAGACCATGTGGTAGGGGGTGGAGAGGCATGAGCAGCAGGCAGAAAGGCCTTGGGGTAGGGGGTGGAGAGATGAGAGGAAGCCTTGAGGGAGGAGAGGAGAGAGCGAAAGGTGGACCAGCAGGCCTCAGCCAAAGAGGAAGAGCAAGGCTGGGAAGTG
>NW_027425747.1:0-1444 GCF_003597395.2 Chelonoidis abingdonii
TGCATGATATTAACAGAACCCTAATGTACATGCGGATGCACATTAGGGGTCTGTCAATGTCATGCACCCAATCTGTTCCACTTCATATTTCTCACCCTGCTCAGCACTATGCCTGGATTCTCAGCTGGGGTAAATCAGCACTGACATCAGTAGGCCTACTCTGATTTACATCAGTTGGGGATCTGGGCCATTGACTCAAATGGTTACACCCATACACACCAGCAGGGGATCTGGGCCATGGACTCCAATGGAGCTAAGGCCATTTACACCAGCTGGGGATCTGGCCCCATTGGGTCAATACAGTTAGATCAATTTACTTCAGAATAGCAAGAAGCAAGAATGGAAGTTCATCTCCTTAAGCGTTAAGCTGGATTTGTTTGGAATAAATGTGGAGACTGATTGCAGTTTTAGGCTTGAGCTATACATATTTTCTTTTTTCTATCTGACTCCCAAGGAGTGACACAGATTTACACCAGGTGGGAATCTGGCCAATTGTCTCCAAAGAAGCCAATGATTTAATCCATCTAGACAGCTGTTCCTTTGTCTTCCCACTGAGATCACAACCTGGCCTAATATTTGTAATGAGGTCCTCTTCTTTTGCTAGTTAAAATCTGTATCACTGGCCCTGGGATGTCTTTTGTGTGTGGATGTGTGTCTTCTCCATTGAACATTCAAATAAATAAAGCCTACAATGCATCAGAAATATCCTGGGTACCTCTCATGGTTTCCTAATTGCTTAGAGTAAATTGGAAGAAAAGGGGATGGATGTTCAAAGGTGCCTAAATTAGAACTGGTTGAAAAATTTCCAAGAAAAGGATTTTCAGAAAATAAGGTTTTCTGAACAACAAAACTTCTCCCTCTGAAAGCGATTGTTTCAGGTCCTCTGCAGACTCAGGGAGATGTTGCTGAATCGGTCTGACTCAGGCAAGCTTCCTCTCTAAGGGTAATTGGTTCCGGCTCTCTGCAGATTCAAGGAGATGATATTTGGTTTGTTACTCTTAGTTCAGCTTTTCCAGATTTCTACACAGCCATGTCATTCATGAATGTATTCACAAACACTGCACTGATTCCTAAATAATCATACGAAAGACATAACAGAGTTCCCAAGGAATCAAAGCAATCTGAACTCTGATATTTTATTTGTTAACATATTTACAAAGATGTTAAAACAAATCTGCTCAGTTCTAACTTCTTAATTCTGTGCTCAGATTTTCAGCCTGTAAGTGATTGGAGTGAAGGTTGTTATTGTGCACAGAACATTGAAGAAGAAGAAGAAGAAGAAGAAGAAATCTGGATGTTTCAATGAAAATCTCCTCATTTCAGTTTTCAGTACCAATGGTTCCTGTTATGGTATAATTCCCCACTCTGAATCTTAGCGTCCAAAAGATTGGGTACCAGCGTGAATTCCTCTAAGCTCAATTACCAGCTTAGTACTTGTAGCGCT
>NW_027425748.1:0-1303 GCF_003597395.2 Chelonoidis abingdonii
ACACACACACACACACACACACACACACACACACACACACACACAAATTTCCACTAGTGGTGGAAAGGCTGCCTGGGTGGGGCCCTTGTAATGATGCAAGGTGCCCATGATGCTGCCAAGGCCCCAGGTTGACCAGAGCAGCCCAGGAAGTGGTCAGGGCCAGATGGAAGCAGGCGTAGCTAAGGTGCTTGGAGGATGAACTATGGAGCATGACTGTAAGTTAAAACTGCCCTCTCCTGGCAGAATAGCCAGATCTGAGGAAACACCACTCATGTTCTCCAGGATGGGAATTTAACTCCATATCTTTAATGAAAATTCCTGAAAAAGGTGGTGGTGATAAATGAATTTTTATACTTACAGGAAAACCTCCTAAAATCTTTACAGCCCTGCTTTCCCTCATAGCAATGTATTTAACAGAGCAAGGTTTTTATTACATACATAAAGAGTCGCTGCCAAAAGATCAGCCTTTATTAACCTCATTAGGAAGTGTTTCCTTAGTGCTCAAATAGGTCCTTCTGTTACCTAAAATGGATTATGACAAACATATTGTTCTCCAAACCCCTCCCCCACAAAGAACATACATTCCTGAATCTCTGCCAATGTACAGCATCTGGGTAGTTACTTTAAAAAAAATTAATATTCACATAAGGTTTCTCACATCTTTTTTCCTTGCAGGATCAGAATCAAAATGTGATTTCAGAGGGATGAATAAAATTTGACCTATAATCACACATTCTATGTTGGCTGGAAATTTCTAAAGTTGCTCTTTGATTCTTGACATCATCAGGGATTTCACACAGGACCCTCCTTAGCCATAGGCAGAATAGACAGCCACCTAGGGCACCACTAGGTCTGGGGGCACCGCTCTGCCGGGAGCCCGGACAGACGGGAAACAGTGGAGCATGTAAGAGCAGGGCTGTTGAGTCCTGGAGAGACAAATGCAGCACAGTCTGAGAGAGGGAATTGGCTGCTGGGGTCTCTGGGAAGGGGTAGGGGAAGAAACTCACCTGCAAGTGTGACTCCTTTCCCCGGCATGAGGTGAGGTAGGCGCGGCAGCTCTGGCAGTATTCTTTGTTGTCCTCCATAACATCCGTTCTTCTCCCCCCTGCCCCACGGAGCACCCCATCTTTCCCCCTCTCCCCTCTCTGGCTCCCTACTGAGGAACAAAAATGAAAGTAATCCACTTCCTTGGCAGGCAGCCAGGATTGGAATGGTCGCACAGGACTGGGCTGGGGATAGCCAGATAGCATGTGCAAAAAATCAGGACAGGGGGTTGGAGTAGGGTGAGCAGATGTCCCACTTT
>NW_027425749.1:0-2675 GCF_003597395.2 Chelonoidis abingdonii
AAAAAAAAAACATTTCTTGGCTACTGTTCAAAATTTCTAACCACCAATCCACTTGAGCAACTGGTTAGCTACATTTTTCCTCTAGAACATAAACTTTAAAATATGTCTAAGCTCACTCAGCCTAGGAGCTGCAGGGACACATGGAACCAGGTAGAGACCCCCTGCCAGCCCCGCCAGCATCAGCAGGAGTCCCAGGCAGCACCCCGAGTCCTCCAAACACCAGCAGGGGTCCTGGGCTACCTCTCCCAGTACTCACGGCGTCCCCAGAGCACCTCCACCCCCTGCCCTCCCAGCCCAAGTTTTAATTAGGGGTATACAGTAAAAGTCATGGACAGGTCATGGGCTGTGAAAATACCCATGACAACATAGCCTTAACTGTAAGTGATTCTGTTTATAAATTCTCAGACAAAATCATTCACAGAATATATTTTACATAGTTTTACTCCATTTTAATTGATATATGGATGGTGCCTCTAATACAGCTCAAAGAACGCTATTTGATTTAAAAAAAATCAGTACTTTTTATAGCAATTGATACAAAATAAGTTCTCTTTGATCAGTGTATCAATTGAGTTATTTCAAAGACAGCTAATCTGTGATTCATGTAATGCCTCGTGCTAGCTGTGTTTGCATTGCAAATTATTTCTTCCCAGCATCTTATTTGTAAATAGACAGAATAAGCAAGCCATATGTGCGCCAAGACCGAATTTGAGCTTTGTGAAGGACATTGATATTCACTTTAAGTTAACATAGTGATGGTATCAACATGTAGTCCAATACTCACAATGCCTTGTTATTCTAACAGAATCAATTAATATTTCAGGAGTCATTTATAATTTATGTGCAGGGTAGACTACCATTCTCCAAGATTATATTCCTGAGAATACATACTTGCTCTTTCATTATATATAATGTTTTAAAGGTTTAGCACAAAAAAAGTTAATCCAAAATGAAAAACAACCCAACCATACTAAATTTTTCTGCTTAGAAATTCTGAATGAAAATGATGCAACATCATATTTAGTACCATAATTCCAAAAGATACCAAATACAATCCCAAGAGCAAATTCTTTTTTAAATTAGCTTCTATGGACTTTCTGCTCCAGAAAAAGAATAAAACCGAATGTTTTACTGAGTGCCTAGTATAACTACATTTACTAACATCTTTCAGATGTTATTTTATTCTTTCCTCAGTAATCTACAAGGCAGGAGTACTTTGCTGTAGTTTCTTTCTGTTCACTACAAATAAGTCTCTCTTTGTTTGGAGATAGGCAGAGCTTGTTCCTAGGTATGGACAGTGTGAAGAGAGTGGAGGTAGGGAAATGGAGCACAGATGTAGGAAAAAAAGTGGTCATACTGAGGATGGGAAGAATACTCCGGTGATTAGGATCCAAGCCTAAGAATTGAGAAACCTGGGTTCAATTACCTGCATTGACACAAAACTTTGTGTAACCTTGGCAAGCCACTTAGCCTCTTATGTCTCAGCTCCCCATCTGAAAAACAGGTACTGTGTAATACTTTCCCTACCTCACAGGGATACTGTGAGGATAAATACATTATACATTGTGAAGAACTGAGATCTACTTATTTAAAATACTTTATTAAAAAGGTAACAACACTACATTAGGTGATACTGGGAAGTGAAGTAGTGACTTTAATTTTTCACTATTCAAGTAGGATGGATAGATGGAAGTAGACAAGTTGCCTACACATTGTTCAGAGCTTCTAACCTTTCAGCTTCCTGATATGACTCCTGACTCCTGTACTCTTAGGCCAGGTCTACACGACGCGCGAAAATCGATTTTAGATACGCAATTTCAGCTACGAGAATAGCGTAGCTGAAATCGATTATCTAAAATCGATCTACTCACCCGTCTTCACCGCGCGGGATCGATGTGCGCGGCTCGCCATGTCGATTCCGGAACTCCGTTGGTTTTGGTGGAGTTCCGGAATCTATGTAAGCGCGCTCAGGGATCAATATATCGCGTCTAGATGAGACGCGATATATCGATCCCCGAGCAATCGATTGTAACGCACCGATATGGCGCGTCGTATAGACGTGGCCTTAACAGCTTAACCCTCTCTTCTTAGTCATTGGTGGTTTTCACCTTATGTAGTAATTGAGGTTCTTTGAGATGTGTGTCCACTTTAGGTGTTCATGTACCACCTGCTCGTAATTGGAGATTTGTGGTAACTGCCCAGTTGGGTCATACATGCATGGTCCCCATTTTGCGCTGCTTCAGGTGGTTTTCTGGTGCTGTGTGACCATCCTCCCTCCTTCCCCTTTCCTTCTCTACTGCAGAGCACAGAGTGAAACTCCAAAGTAGAAGGAAGGGAGGGTGGGTAGTGGAGCACCCACAGAGGGGGTGGGGGTCTCAAAAACAAAACAAAAAACAAACAAAACAAAAAAAAAGTTCCTGCACAAGGTGAGTAACCCTCTCTTCTTTGAGTGATGTCCCGGTGGGTGCTTCACTTTAGGTGACTTCAGAGCAATGCCCTGAAGTAGACGGAAGGGGTTTCGGCATTGAAGTCGTGGCAGATAATATGGTGAGTCCGAATAGCGCATCGGATATTGAATGCTGTTCTAGTGCATAGTGTTATGTAAATGTGTGGGCTGATGCCCACACTGCTGCTCTACAAATGTCTATAATGGGAACATTGTTGAGAAATGCTAC
>NW_027425750.1:0-1078 GCF_003597395.2 Chelonoidis abingdonii
GGGGCTCCCCACACCCGGCTCTGCCAGCACCCATCAGTCCTGACCCGCAGCCCCCTGCGATCCAGCCTGGGGCTCCCCACACCCGGCTCTGCCAGTGTCTCTCACTGCTGACCCACAGCCCCCTTTGATCCAGCCCTGAGCTCCCCACCCACAGCTCTGCCAGTACCCCTCACTGCTGACCCGCAGCCCTCGCTGTCCCAGCCCTGGGCTCCCCACACCTGGCTTTGCCAGTACCCCTAACTCCTGACCCACAGCCCTCCGCTGTCCCAGCCCTGGGCTCTCCACCAATGTTGTATTTCAAATATAACGAACTGTTTTCTTAGCTCCCCTGTCCCCCCATATCATCAAATTAATAATACTGAGTAGGACCCACCCCCATTCACTGGGGTATTTCCTGCAGCACTCAGCAAATCCTCATCTTGTAGAGATGACAAAATAGGGGACCCTTGCAATAGGGGACTGTTCTGTTGGTAACCCTGCCCCCAGCCCTGCCGGTCCCCCTCACTCCCAACCCCCAGCACAGCTCCCCCTTCCCCCACATTCCAGTCTGGGGCTCCCCTAAGGACAATCAGGCCACAGGCCGAGGCCCCCCCATCCCCTTTGTTTGTGACCCAGCCAGGAGCCCAGCTCCACCCTGGGAGGTGAAGGTCAGCATGTTAACCCCTTGTGAGCCCAGGTGCAACAGCCACCACTGCAGAGGGCAGAGAGCTGGCAGGGGAGGATGTGGGGATGAGGGGGGAAGAAGAGCAACTGACCCAGTGGAGCTTCTTCCCAACCTTCCCACCAGGGGCCTGAGCCTGCTGACACCAGTGCCTGGAGCACAGAGCCCCCCCTCCAGCGCCCAGCCCAGCCGCAAACCTGCCAGGCCTTCTCCCAGCCCCCAGCCAGGCCCAGACCTGCCAGGCCCCCATGGCCTGAGCAGGGGAAGATGCTCCGGCCAGGTGGATGCTGCTGGGGGGCCCAATCCCATCCCTCCTCATGGAGAAGCTTAGCTGTTTGCAGCCCCCTCCGGCCAGCCCAGGGGATAGAGCCTTCACCTCCCAGGGCCAGCAGAAGACCAGATCCGGGGGGGGGGGGG
>NW_027425751.1:0-12210 GCF_003597395.2 Chelonoidis abingdonii
GATAGAGATCTCTTTCTTGAACTCAAATGGATTGTGTAATGGGAGGTGGGGTTTATTTGTTCTGCCAACATGAGAAAACAGAATTCATAGAATATTAGGGTTGGAAGGGACCTCAAGAGGTCATCTGGTCCAAGATGTTAGTCAAAGCAGGACCAATCCCCAAACAGAATTTTGCCCCAAACAGCCCCCTCAAAGATTGAGCTCACAACACAGGGTTTAACAGACAAATGTTTAAACCACTAAGCTATCCCTCCTGAATCTTAGGTCAGGCACAGGCAGGGTATGTGTGTCATTAAAATACTAGTTGCGTTTCCCAGCAGCAGCAGGTAGTTAGACACCAATATATGGTCTTCAAATATTGTTCAAGTTCTTAGACATGTTGATGCTTCTCTTTGTCTTTCGCTCTGTTTCATGCAGTTCATCTATCTGAAAATCCCCCCTGGCAAGAAGCATCACAAATACATCTAGAGAAGCACGGCAAGATTTTAATCAATATCTGCCAGGATTAGAGCTGTGAAGACAATTTCTTTGAGAGTAGCAAGACCAGACGTCTGTGTGTCGCACAGCCAAAGGGCAAGGAGGATTTTGCTGTTCAGCGCTGAGCGAGAATGAAAATTTGAAGCAGCAGCATGAGAGAGTCCACGAGTCCAGTAAAAAGTCAGGAAATGCACCTGCACGTGCCTGTCCGATTCGGATCTCGATTGGGCGCTGTCAAGGGCCCTCAGCAAAGAGCCTGTCATGCCACATGCCATTTAGCTGAGCCCTGGCGAGATCCTTATCGGGCAAGATAATGAGGGTGATGCTGCAGCTGGGAAGAGGGAAGATCCTGCCAATGTCCCTAAAGGCCAGGATGTGACCTCACATTAGATCAGGAGGACCAGTTTGGAGACGATAGCAGTGAAAACTTTGGAGAGGGGGATGTGCCTGGCCAGAGACCGGAAGTCCAAGTGGTTACTGCAATTCTCTAACCCCTCCCTCCCATTGTTTAATTTTGAGGAGGTTGAAGGAAGGTCTAGATTAGATGTTAGGAAGAGCTTTCTAACGCTAAGGGTAGTTAAGGTGTCCGAAGTAGGCTTTTGAGGGAGGCTGTGGAATATATCTGTCATTGAAGGCTTTTAAGAACAGGTTGGAGAAGCATCTGCCAGCTGGCCACTTCCTGACACCAGCCAGAGACTGGAGACCTGGGTGGAAAGCAGCTTGGGACCTTCCACGCCACCGCTACCGGTTTGACTGCCTGTAGGCCAAGCAGGGAGAAGCAAGTTAAATATCACGTGGGTTGTCAAAGGAACCCCCACCCCCACCAGCCAAACTTCCCCCGGGGGGAACAGAGAAGAGGATGATCCTGCCCCCAGGCGGGGAACAGACCAGAGAGGATGAGCCTGACCCAGTGGCCTGGCTCTGACCCTTTGCCAGGGCCTGGGCTCGTGGGTTTGTAGGTCTGGGGAATGTGAGGAAAAGAGACTCTGTGCAGAGGGGAGCCAGGCTGTGAACAGGCGTGTCTCACAAGGGGGTGGGGGGGCAGAGATGAGGATTCATGAGCTTCTGCTTTCATGTTCCTGTGAATCAGAAGTGTAAACGCTGGGTTCTGAGCCAGAGAACCAGAGTCCAAGGTGCCATGGCTTCCGCAGCATCAGCACATCTGGCAGCGGGTCCGGCCAAAATCAGCCCCCAAGCCCACGGGGCGGCTCCAGCTGGGTTTAGAACCCGCTGCCTTGAAGCGAGAGCTTCCTGCGCTGCCGACTGGAGGCTGAGCTGGGCCATCCCGACCCAGAGCTTCTGTGGGGCAGGATGATGGGGGGGTTCTGCTCCCAGCTGGCTGCACTGCTCCTGCTGCTGGTGCTGCTGTCCCAAGCGCATGGTAAGAGGGAGCAAGGGATCCAGAGCGATGCAGAGCCACGGGGAACAGACCAGAAGGGGCAGATCAGATCCGGATCCTGCCCCAGTGGACTGGCTCTGACCCTTTGCCAGGGCCTGGGGTAGCGGGTTTGTGGGTCTAGGGGCACGTGATGAAAACAGTTCCTGCCCAGAGAGGGGCAGAAATCACAGTGCCGGTCTCCAGGCCCTGCTGTGCATGAAGGGACCCTGATCTCCACCCCCACAGGCATTACCGGCTTGAGCCCTCCCACCCCTCTGACTAACCCCTCACAGGAGCCGCCGCCTCCAGTCCCCCTCCCATTTGTTGTGCCCCAATCTCCTACTCTCAAGCTTGGCTGGGTGGAAAGAGCACGTGTGACTCTGAGAAAGCTAAGAGCAGCCCTCGTTCACCTCATGTCGATGTTCATTCTTAAACCTATTGACACATGGTAGCCACCTACAATTTGGGGTGTGGTATGAGGCTTATGGGAGGAGCTATGGGACAGTGGGTGGGGCTTGTATTCCAGCCTGATAAGAACATAAAAATGGTCACGCTGGATCAGACCAAAGGTTCATCTAGCCCAGTGTCCTGACTGCCAGCTGTGGCCAGTGCCAGGTGCCCCAGAGGGAATGAACAGAACAGGGAATCATCCAGTGATCCAACCTCTGCGCCCATTGCCAACTTCTGGCAAACAGAGGCTAGGGACACCATCCCTGCCCAGCCTGGCTTATAGACACTGATGGACTTATCCTCCATGAACTTAGCTAGTTCTTTTCTGAATCATCTTATAGTCTTGACCCTCACAACATCCTCTGGCAAGGAGTTCCACAGATTGACTGTGTGTTGTCTTAAGAAATACTTCCTTTTGTTTGTTTTAAACCTGCTGCCTGTTAATTTCAATGCCTAGTTCTTGTGTTATGGGAAATAGTAAACAATACTGACCTACTTTCTCTGCACCAGTCATGATTTTATAGATCTCAATCATATCCCCCCTTAGCCATCTCTTTTCCAAGCTGAAAAGTCCCAGTCTTATTAATCTCTCCTCATACAGAACCCGCTCCATACCCCTTTATCATTTTTATCGCTCTTTTCAGAACCTTTTCCAGTTCCAATGTATCTTTTTTGAGACAGGGCGGTCACATCTGCACACAGTACTCAGGATGTGGGCGTACCATGGATTTATATAGAGGCAATGGGATATTTTCGTTCTTCTATCTATCCTTTTCATAATTATTCCCAGCATTCTCTTTGCTTTTTTGACTGCTGCAGAACATCGAGTGGATGTTTTCAGAGAACTCTCCACAATGACTCCAAGATCTCTTTCTTGAGTGCTAACAGCTAATTTAGACCCCATCATCTTATATCTACAGTTGGGACTGTGCTTTCCAATGTGCATCACTTTGCATTTATCAACATTAAATTTCATCTGCCATTTTGTTGCCCAGTTACCCAGTTTGGAGAGATCCTTTTGTAGCTCTTTGCAGTCTGCCTGGGACTTAACTATCTTTAATAATTGTGTATCATCTGCAAATTTTGCCACCTCACTCTTCACCCCTTATTCAAGATCATTTATGAATATGTTGAATGGGACTGGGCCCAGTACAGACACCTGGGGGACACCACTATTTATCTCTCTCCATTCTGAGAACTGACCATTTATACCTACTGTTCGTTTCTTATCTTTTAATCAGTTACCAATCCATGAGAACACCTTCCCTCTTATCCCATGGCAGCTTACTATGCTTAAGAGACTTTGGTGAGAGACCTTGTCAAAGGCGTTCTGAAAATCTAAGTACACTATATCCACTGGACCCGCCTGGTCCACATGCTTATTGACCTCCTCAAAGAATTCTAGTAGATTGGTGAGGCATGATTTCCCTTTACTAAAACCATGTTGACTCTTCCTAAACAAATGATGTTCATCTATAAGTCTGACAATATTGTTCTTTATTACAGTTTCAGCCAGTTTGCCCAGTACTGAAGTCAGGCTTACTGGCCTGTAATTTCCGGGATCACCTCTGTAGCCCTTTTAAAAAATTGGCATCGCATTAGCTAATCCTCCATTCACCGGGTACAGAAGCTGACTGAAATGATACATACCACAGTTACATGCCACAGTTAGTAGTTCCACATCTTCCATCCTCCTGCCTTCCTTCGGATCCTAATGCTGCTCCTGTCCCAATGGCCTCGATGCTGTAATGTCTCCCCAACATTTTTGTTGCCTCCACAGGTGCTGAGGACAGTCAAGACCAGCCAGGTAAAGACTCAGGACTCCTGGGTTCTATCCTTAGCTCTGGGTGGGAGAAGTGTGCACCTTGTCCCGTGTTAACATGGCTCACTGGTTTCTGCAGTGTTCAGCGGTATCATCAGGGGGCAGGATGCACAGGAGGGTCAATGGCCCTGGCAGGTCAATGTGCAGGAATGTGATGATGAAAAATGTGAATACCACCACATCTGTGGAGGATCCCTCATCTCAGCCCAGTGGGTGGTGTCAGCCACTCACTGCTTCAATCAGTGAGTCACTCTGGAAGGGGATCCAGGTTGCCCTTACTTGGTTTGCAGTGACAGCTGTCTATGGCCTCAGCTCCATCGCTGACTTCCTGCTCTTGGTCAAACTATCCCTATGGTGCAGTGTGACCGTTCCCCTGCTGCCCCCACCCCAGAGCTGGCTGCATCTTAGCGTTGGGTGAGGCATCGCATTGCTGTGTGGCTGTTCCCCAGCCTCTCTGCCCCAGAAGTGGCTGCATTTTTGTCTATGTTCACAGTCTATCTTCCCTCCTGGATCAGTATTTTCTGCCCCTCCTCTCCCAGCTATCGCAATGAATCTGAGTATTGCGTGAACCTGGGGGAGTACCAGCTCCCCTACCCCTCCCCGACCTGCATCTCGTCCCCTGTGCGTCGCTTCATCAGGCACCCCGACTACAACCAGATCATGTACTTCGCTGACATCGCCCTGGTGCAGCTGATGGAACCTGTCAACTTCACAGACACCATCTGCCCCATCTCTCTACCCAGCCCCTCCACCCAGTTTCCAGCCTGGGAAAAGTGCTGGGTCACTGGTTGGGGCAAAACTGGGTCAAGTGTCAAGGTGAGCGGGGGATGGGAGCTTGGTGGGTCTAATGGGTGATTGGAGGTGATCTGAGAGCCCTTCCTCTGAGCTCGAAACACACAGCCACGAGGGAAATCCTGTGCACACACACGCACGTCCAGGCAGAGAGACTGCGACAACTATTAGTAGCATTATCAGTACACTGACACACAGAGTACTCAGTACCGAAGAATTAAAAGAATGCTTTTTTATGCAGCCTATGCGAACGATCTCTGAATGCTCCAGCACTGCGGTGCAATTAGTGCATGATCGATCTGGTGCTATAAAGCAACCTATTCTGGTAAACACATGAGGTTTATCCAATACCAACCAATTAAACAAGCTGCAAAAGTTAGCAGGGAAAACATACCAGAACTTTCCAGGCCGGGGTAAACCTTGTACAACAGTACAATCAGGTCCCCGTCTTTCACCAAAATGGGCTCCATTAAAATAGGCTTTACAATTCCTAACTCCTACAGGCACATTTCCTGAGCCCAGGTCGCACCACTCACCAGGTCGCCTCCACACCATAAGGTATCTATTAATCTGGATTCCTGAATCTGCCCAGGTTAGGTTTTGCAAGCCCGAGGAGTCCTTCCATGAAGGAGCTCATGTCATATTCATAGGGCTAGGAGGTACGGGGATCATGGGAAGACTTCGGTGACTATTTACTGGCATTAAGCAGCATACCCAACATGAAATGTTTTTCAGTGCTGGCATACGGACTTTCATTTCATGAGCAAAGCAAATAATCGCATTTTATTCATATCCCCTAGTTAATCCAACCACCAAGGAAGAAAAATAGCAGACAACACACAAATAAATCCACCGACTCCCAAGCGACTATTTGTGCCTATCCCTTAGGGAATGGGCACAAATCTACTTCTTCTGGAGTTTTAGCCTCAGGTCGCCCAAAAGGGTAGCAGTCCATGTGTCCTGGGCACGGAGGTCATCTGCTTCTGGCTCACTCGGTTCACGGTGGGGTAAACGTGCGTGGCTCCCTTGAAGTCCAATGCCGTCTTCTTCTGGGGAACCCTTTACCAGGTCAGGCTTCCTAGCGAGGCTCTGTTTGACTGTGGTATGATGAATCCAAGCAGGAAGTTCCCTGACCCGAACAGCTGTAGGGCTCACCAGGATAGTCTCGAACGGTCCTAGCCACTGAGGTTGAAGTGGAGTCTTTCAGTAAGCTTTGATCCACACTGGGTCACCTGGCGAAACAGAATGAACAGCTTCCCACAATGATAAAGATTGAGACTGTGCTGAGTACTGTTGTAATGTAGTTAAATGCTGCTGCAAAACTTTTACATAAGCTTTTGGTTTCCAAGTCATTCAGTTCACTAGTTTGAAACCAGAGACGTAAAAAAAGGTGGACATGTCCAAAAAGGATTTTAAAGGGTGCTAGCCTTAGTCTAGAATTCAGGGTAGTCCAGACCAATTATACAAAAGCAAAGGAAAAAACGTAGTCTATCATCTTAAGTTTCTTACACAACGTTAGTTAGGGTGGTCTTTAATGTTCCATCATCGCTCCACCTGCCTGAGCTCGTAGGATACCGGGGGCATGAAAAACCCATTTGTCCCAACTGCTTCAGTAAGTTTCTTGCAAATTTTTGCTGTAAAAATGTGGTCCCTGGTCAAATTAATATTTTTAGAAGGGCCAAATTTATGCATATTCATTAAGAAGCATCTTGCAAACTGCTTTGGCAGTTTTTTCCTTCTGAGTGGGCAATTCAGTAAAATCAATGAATGGCTGCATGGGCCTATGAGCCCAACTGCGCCCACCAGGTGCACCTGTTGGCGTTTCCCTTGGTACATTGCTGATGAACAATACACTTTCCAGTACTCTCCGCGCCCGACCTGGAACGGACAGGAAACTGGGGGAGGAGAGGGCAAGCGGTGTTGATGTGCTTCAGCACTACCTCCAGCAGCTCCATTGCCGCAGTTTCC
The DNA here is from genome assembly GCF_003597395.2 of Chelonoidis abingdonii. Lineage (NCBI taxonomy): Eukaryota > Metazoa > Chordata > Testudines > Testudinidae > Chelonoidis > Chelonoidis abingdonii. The sequence continues at coordinate 6,888 of NW_027425751.1, forward strand.
TGTTTCCTGGCCCAAGGGAGAATGCTGGGGTTGATGCCTGAAGCAACAGCAACACAAACACCCCTGTGCCCTCCTTCCCAACGTTCCACGCTTCCCGGAGTGGTGCAGGGCAGGAGGAGCCTGCCTGCTCCCGGTGGCACTGGCCAGAGCCCGCCCCCTGAACTTCTCCTGCAGTCAAACCCCCTGCCCTGAGCCCCTTGCCACACTCTGCCCTGACCTGCCACACCTCCTCCTGCACCCGAACTCAGTGCCCTGGGCCCTGCACACTCCACACCCCTCCTGTACTCCATCCCCCTCCCTGGCTGCCTCCGCAACCTGTACCGACCCCTGCTCTGAACCCCCTACTGCACCCCACACACCTCCTGCACCCCCAACCCCCTGCCGAGCCCTCTGCCGCACTCCTCCTTGCACCCCAATCCCTGCCCTGACCCCCGCTGCCCCCCCTCACCCCAACCTCTGCCACACCCCTCATCCCTCCTGCAAGCCACACCCAACCCACTGCCCTGAGCCCCTGACACACCCCACACCCCTCCTGCACCTGAGCAGGGAGGGATTCGGGAAGGTGAATGGGGGCAGGGAAGGGGTGGGAAGAGAAGGGGTGGGGCCTCATGGAAGGGGTGGAGTGGGGACAGGGCTGAGGGCGGTGGGGGCGAGGTATCAGTAATGCGGCCCTCGGGCCAATGTACTAGTCCTCACGTCGCCCTCGTGGTGATTTGAGTTTGAGACCTCTGCCCTAACGCCTGCATTGTCCTTGCTTTTTCAAGTCGCTGGGCTGTTTACAACATTTCTGGGAACTATTTTTGGTTAGTCTCTTCCCCTGGGGGTGGGGACCTGTGAAGTTTGCCCCGTGCTGCAGTGCAGTCACTGTGGACGTTAGTATCACTGGGCTTTGGATACTGCCCTGGGCCAGTTTTTCTGGTCTGGGAGCCAGGATAATGGGAGACTCCCCCATCTGGGATGCTCACCCCACTTGGGAGGGTCAGCGTAGGGGGTGTTCACAGGGGCTGAGCTCCAACGCAGCTTCCTGTTTCTCAGCTCCCAGTGCTATCAGTGGATCTCCCACTTGCTTTCAGGTTCTGCTGTATCATAGGGCAGTTTAGACAGAAACCAGCATTGCCCCCCTGCCATGCACGCCTCTTCCTCCCCACAGCCTGCTCAGAGCCTCCCCCTACACTGCCTGAGGGTGATGGTCAACCACAAGCCCAATGACTTCCAGATTGACTGTCTCCCATGGGGGGCTCTGAGCTGCTGTCACTGACCCTAAACATGGGACATTTCTTGCCCCGTTCTGGGCCAGGCAGCCATTTTGTAAATCTGACACACATGAGTAAATGCAAGATGGTCACTTCAATGAGAATCCCCCTTTCATCTGACAATCACCCCAGTAAGTCTGTCCCGGGCTGTGGATCAGTGGCCTAGGACTGTGGGGCAGCCCTTCTGGTGCAGTTACAGAACTTTGCCCTATGGATGGCCCGTGGTTTCAAAATGGCCTCTGATTCGGCAGGTTTACATTTTTAGGGGCCCAAATGGTGAGTTTCTTTGGGAATGTGGAGTGGGAAAAACCCTCCCTGGGCCAAGACGTAGGCAAAGGGGGCAGTGGATTCAAGATGGTCCCAGGTTCACCCAGCAGGCCAGTAATTGACCGTTACAAGCTGGGAAAGCCGGCTCCTTACCTGCCTCTGAGCCACGCCGGAGTGGGGGTTGTGATCACAGAGGGACCAGGAGAGCACCAGAGCCCTACAGGCAAAGCACAGAGCCAGGGAGGAGGTGACCTGTATTCCTAGCTCTCTGTTAGCAGGGTGAACTTCCCCTACACTGGGGTTCACTGCTTTCCTGCCATTTCTATAGTTCCTTTAACCCCTAAGTGCCTCACTGACTCTGCACAGCCACCTCAGCCCCATGGAGATGCAGCCACCTCTGGGGAAGAGCACATCAGCCAAACACACAGGGGAAACATCAGCCAAGGGCTATGGAGCAAACTCCTGCACTTCTGGAAAGTGCCCCATGAGGTCTTCAACCTACACCCATCTGATGGGCCTTGGGGTTTAAGCCCCCCCTCCCAGCTTCACACACACGATGACCTGCTGGGAGCTCAGTCCAAGGGGGGGGAAGCTGGGGTCCTCCCTGCAGTTCTAGTTTGTCACTCTGACGCTCACAGCCCTGAATCATCTCTGCAGGCTGCTGTGACTACAAAGCACTGCCTGACTCCAGCATCGGCCCAGCAGCCATTTAAACAGCTGACCCTTTTTCAGCACGGCTGTCTGTAGGGCTGATACCGGGAATCCAGGAGCAAAGATACAGGCTGAGCTGGGTGAAGGGGGGTTCATTCTAGTTCCTCTCTTTGGCTGACTCTGCTGGGCCTTTTCTCCAGGGCCCAGATCCCTCCCACCCTTCCCCTTCAAGGCAGTGGGGAGAACACACCTGTCTCAAAGGCCGGGGAACACCGTCCACCACGCAGAGGAATCACTCTGTGTTTATGGAAAATTTTAGCCATATTTGAAAATTAGGGCTGGTCTAAACACAGTTCTGGCCATCGTATTGTATTGCCAATTTCACAATATTTGGCATTTTCCTAAGGGCCCCAGCTCTTAGAGTCACGGGATGATGTGAGAATTTCAGCTTTAAAAAAAAAGTAAATTTCTAGTCCTCATAGTTGAGGGAGAATCTTGACAATGTGATTGCCCAGGGTGCAAAACCCAGAAGGCAAATAAACGCCTCACTTTTGTTCAAAGTCTCATTATTTGTGAATCCGTGTTCTGATTTTTGGAGGGCATAAGTGGCACATTGAGATCAGGGCCCCAGTGAGCTGTGTGATGTAAGCACATAGAAACACTTTCTTCCCCAATGAGTTTACATTCTAAATAGGCAGAGGAAGGATTCTTATCCCCATTGTACAAATGGGAAAACTGAGGCACAAGGTGGCTCAGTGACCTGTCTAAACTGATAGCAAACAGACCAAAGGACATGACCTAGCAAATAAAGAAAATTGCAAGCTAAGTTTTATACACTAGACAGGATTTGTATCAAGCAGTGTCTTACCCAGTACACACGGGTTAGCTTTTGCATACACAGGCAGGCTTCCTTCTTTCCTGTCTCAGACCAGCATCTCCCCCCTGCCCCCAATTCAGTCTTTTTCCTCCAGTCCTTCTAGGTGTGGCATTGTGGGGAAAGGCTAGCAAACTAGAAAATGCTGGGTTAAGGATACATAAGAATGGCCATACTGGGTCCGAGCAAAGGTCCATGTAGCCCAGTCTCTTGTCTTCTGACAGTGGCCAGTGCCAGGTGCCCCCGAGGGAATGAACAGGATAGATAATCATCAATGATCCATCCCTTGTCACTCATTCCCAGCGTCTGGCAAACAGAGGTTAGGAACACCATCCTCCATGAATTTATCTAGTTCTTTTTTGAACCCTGTTATAGTCTTGGTCTTCACAACGTCCTCTGGCAAGGAGTTCCATAGATACCCCTGCCAGACAACCTTAACCCTGTCCCAGAACGGTCCTTGAAGCACACCATAGACTTCACCCTCACCCGGTGTTCCCTCTAAGCTGCATGGTCGTGCAGCCACCCAGGAGTGAATCAAATGCTGCACACTTAATTAGCAGAGGAGACAGAGGAAGGGCTCGATCACTAGAGCGTACAGTTGGCCTGAGAGGAGCCACCCCTGCCGCACTCCCCGCCTGAAGATGACCGGCTCGGTCAGGGTCCAGTTGAGCCTGACCAGACACTCTGCGGAAGTGTACAGCACCTGGAGAAAACCCACAAACTGGGACCCAAAGCCTAATGCTCTCAGAGTGCCCAGGAGATCCCCGTGATCCACCCTGTCGAACGCCTTCTCCTGATCCAGGGACAGGAGGGCGAATGACAGACCATCCCTGCACCCTAACCNGTCTTTAATGTTCCATTCATACGCTCCACCTGGCCTGAGCTCTGAGGATACCGGGGGCATGAAAAACCCATTTTGTCCCAACTGCTTCAGTAAGTTTCTTGCAAATTTTTGCTGTAAAATGTGTTCCCTGGTCAGAATTAATATTTTTTAGAAGGGCCAAATTTTGGCATGATCTCATTAAGAAGCATCTTGCAAACTGCTTTGGCAGTTTCTTTCCTTCTGAGTGGGGCAATTCAGTAAAATCAATTTGAATGTGCTGCATGGGCCTATGAGCCCAACTGCGCCCACCAGGTGGCACCTGTTGGCGTGTTCCCTTAGGTTACATTGCTGATGAACAATACAACTTTCCAGTACTCTCCCGCGCCGCTCCTGGAAGCGGACAGAACCTGGGGGAGGAGAGGCGCAGGAGGGGTGTTGATGTTGCTTCAGGCACTACCTCCAGCAGCTCCCATTGGCCGCAGTTCCCTGTTCCTGGCCAATGGGAGATGCTGGGGTTGATGCCTGAAGCAACAGCAACACAAACACCCCTGTGCCCCTCCTTCCCAACGTTCCAGCCGCTTCCCGGAGTGGTGCAGGGGCAGGCAGGGAGCCTGCCCTGCTCCCGGTGCGCACTGGGCCAGAGCCCGCCCCCTGAACTTCTCCTGCAGTCAAACCCCCTGCCCTGAGCCCCTTGCCACACTCTGCACCCTGACCTGCCACACTCCTCCTGCACCCTAACTCAGTGCCCTGAGGCCCCTGCCACACTCCACACCCCTCCTGTACTCCATCCCCCTTCCCTGAGCTGCCTGCCGCACCCTGTACCCGACCCCCTGCTCTGAACCCCCTACTGCACCCCACACACCTCCTGCACCCCAACCCCCTGCCCTGAGCCCTCTGCCGCACTCCTCCTGCACCCCAATCCCCTGCCCTGACCCCCGCTGCACCCCTCCTGCACCCCAACCTCCTGCCACACCCCTCATCCCTCCTGCAAGCCACACCCCAACCCACTGCCCTGAGCCCCTGACACACCCCACACCCCTCCTGCACCTGGAGGCAGGGAGGGGATTTCGGGGAAGGGGTTGGAATGGGGGCAGGGAAGGGGTGGGAAGAGAAGGGGTGGGGCCTCATGGAAGGGGTGGAGTGGGGACAGGGCTGAGGGCGGTGGGGGCGAGGTATCAGTAATGCGGCCCTCGGGCCAATGTACTAGTCCTCACGTCGCCCTCGTGGTGATTTGAGTTTGAGACCTCTGCCCTAACGCCTGCATTGTCCTTGCTTTTTCAAGTCGCTGGGCTGTTTACAACATTTCTGGGAACTATTTTTGGTTAGTCTCTTCCCCTGGGGGTGGGGACCTGTGAAGTTTGCCCCGTGCTGCAGTGCAGTCACTGTGGACGTTAGTATCACTGGGCTTTGGATACTGCCCTGGGCCAGTTTTTCTGGTCTGGGAGCCAGGATAAT
>NW_027425752.1:0-15317 GCF_003597395.2 Chelonoidis abingdonii
GCAGAGGATTAGGGTGTGGGGGGCTGAGGGGTTTGGGGTATTGGAGAGACTCAGGGCGAGGGCGGAAGCACAGGGTAAGGGCAGCCTGCCCTGCCAGTAGGAGATGGGGGCACTAGGACCGTGGGGCAGCAGACAGCAGTTCTGCGGGAGCCGCTCTACTCCAGCAACAGAAGCAGGCAGGGGAGAGACTCTGCGCTGCTTTCTGTCAGGCAGGGACCCAGCGGGGCGGTGGCGGGGGAGACCCCCTGGGGGCTGGGGCCCGATCCAGGCAGGGCCACGGGAGAGACCCAGCTCCAAATATTGCTGGAGCAGGGCCCCCAGCCCTGAATATTGCTGGTGCTCGAGCACCGCAAACATATAGAACCTGCCGCCTATAAACCCTGGGCTGCTGGCTGCCGCAGCGGCGCACTGACCCAGGGGACACCCTGGGCTGCCCGCTGCCGATGCCCCCGGCAGCTCAGAGTCCCTCTCTGTCCCAGCAGCAGCGGCTGCTCAACCATTAAAAAAAAATTTGGGGGCGCTGCTTTTTGGTGCCCCCAAATATTAGCACCCTAGGCAACCGCCTAGTCCGCCTAAATGGTTGCACCGGCCCTGTCTGAGGGGTAGTCTACACTGCTGCGCTGCTCTACTGAGTCCGGTGGAAACGCACTATGCTGACCGGAGAGCGCTTTCCCATCAGCATAATTACTCCACCTCAGCAAGAGGCGGAAGCTATGACAGCAGGAGAGTGTCCCCCACTGACTTAGGGCTGGTGTGGACAGCTCAGGTGGTGCATTGCTCAGAGAGGTGACTTTTTCACATGCGTGACCGACATAATTTATATCAACCTAAGGGGTAGGGTAGACAAGCCCTGAACTTTATCCAATGGTTCCAGAGCACCAAGCCTGTGTATCCATGAATTACTGGAGTTGGGGGCGTCCCCAATGCATCAAACCAGCACCATATGCCAGGCTAGGCCTCTGAAGTGGGCAGCTCCCATACCTGACCATGGTACTAACTAGGGCTGTATATTAATCATAATTAACTCACGCGATTAACTAAAATCACAATTAAAAAATGGCAAAGAATCCTGTGGCACCTTATAGACTAACAGATGTTTTGGAGCATGAGCTTTCGTGGGTGAATACCCACTTCCTCAGATGTATTCACCCACGAAAGCTCATGCTCCAAAAAGTCTGTTAGTCTTAAGGTGCCACAGGATTCTTTGCTGCTTTTACAGATCCAGACTAACACGGCTACCCCCTGATAATTAAAAAATTAATCACGATTAATCACAGTTTTACTTATCGCACTGTTATACAATAGTTTACCAATTGAAGTGTAAAATTTTCAAATATATTGATTTCAATTACAACACAGAATACAAAAAGGTATAATGCTCACTTTATTGTTTTTGTTACAAATCTTTGTACCATAAAAATGATATAGTATTTTTCAATTCACCTCATACAAGTGATGTAGTACAATCTCTTTATTGTGAAAGTGCAACTTACAAAGGTAGATGTGTTACATAACTGCACTCAAAAACAAAACAATGTAAAACTTTAGAGCCACAAGTCTACTGAGTCCTACTTCTTGTTCAGCCAATCGCTAAGAGAAACAAGTTTGTTTACACTTATGGGAGATATTGCTGCCATTTACAATGTCATCTGAAAGTCAGAACAGAAGTTTGTATGGCACATTTGTAGCCAGAATCGCAAGGTATTTACATACCAGATATGCTAAACATTCATATGCCTCTTCATGCTTCAGCCACATTCCAGAGGTCATGCTTCCATGCTGATGACACTTGTTAAAAAAATAATGCATTAAATAATTTGAGACTGAATTCCTTGGGGGAGAATTGTAGGTCTCCTTCTCTGTTTTACCCACATTTTGCCATATATTTCATGTTATAGCAGTTTCAGATCATGACCCAGCACATGTTGTTCATTTTAAGGACACTTTTTGACTGCAGATTTGACAAAACACAAAGAAGGTACAAATATGAGATTTCTAAAGATAGCTATAGCACTTGACCCAAGATTTAAGAATCTGAAGTGCCTTCAAAAATCTGTGAGAGATGAGGTGTGGAGCATGCTTTTGAAAGTCTTAAAAGAACAATACTCCAATGTGTAAACTACAGAACCCAAACCACCACAAAAGAAATTCAACCTTCTGCTGGTGGCATCTGACATATTATGAAAGTAAACATGCATTGGGCCACACTGCTTTGGATCATTATTGAGCAGAACTTGTCATCAGCATGGACACACGTCCTCTGGAATGATGGTTGAAGGGACATATGAATCTTTAGCGCAGGGGTCTGCAACCTTTCAGAAGTGGTGTGCCAAGTCTTCATTTATTCACTCTGATTTAAGGTTTCGCGTGCCAGTCATACATTTTAATGTTTTTACAAGGTCTCTTTCTATAAGTCTATAACATATAACTAAACTATTGTTGTATGTAAAGTAAATAATGTTTTTAAAATGGTTAAGAAGCTTCATTCAAAATTAAATTAAAATGCAGAGTCCCCCGGACCAGTGGCCAAGAACCAGGCAGTGTGAGTGCCACTGAAAATCAGCCATGTGCCATCTTTGGCACACGTACCTTAGGTTTCCTACCCCTGCTTTAGCGCATCTGGCACGTAAGTACCTTGCAACGATGGCTACAACAGTGCCATGTGAATGCCTGTTCTCACTTCCAGGTAACATTGTAAACAAGAAGTGGGCAGCATTATCTCCTGCAAATGTAAACAAACTGGTTTATCTTAGCAATTGGCTGAACAAGAAGTAAGACTGACTGTACTTGTAGACTCTAAAGGTTTACAATGTTTTGTTTTAGGATGCAGTTTTTTTGGTACATAATTCAACATTTGTAGGTTCAACTTGCATGATAAAGAGATTGCACTATATTACTTATATTACATGAATTGAAAAATACTATTTTTTTACAGTATAAACACTTGTAATAAATAAATATAAGTGAGCACTGTACACTTTGTATTCTGTGCTGTAATTGAAATCAATGTATTTGAAAATGTAGAAAACATCCACAAATATTTAAATAAATGGTATTCTATTACTGTTTAATCATGTGATTAACCTGTGTAATCGTTTGACAGCCCTAGCACTAACAGGATATTAACCATGTTGCATCTGTAGCCAAACACATTTTGGAGCCAGCCACTGGTGCTAAAGTCAATTATGAATTGTGGCATGGATAGGGCCTTAATAAGAACAGTCACTTTACTGAAATGATCCCCAGGAAACTGATTTAGGCCCTGTCTGCACCAGACATGACTGTAGTTTTGTAACCAGTTTGTACCCCACACAGCAAATCTGCTAGTTGGATTGTCAATTTCTCCAGACTCCAGACATGCTGCAGCTGGTGGACATAGTCTACTAGGTCAATGTGGGAACCCCCAAACACGGTGGAGGACTACAAAATGACAACTTCCTGGAAGCCTTCATACCTTGAACATTGCTGTTAAGAATGCTGTGGCCTAGCCACATTGCATATGCTAAATAAATAAAATGAACCACACACAGCTGAGCCACGCCCCCACTCCAGCCTTCCTGGCTCACAAAGGTTGGGGCATGGTGTTGCATGACTGCACCCAATATGCTGCCTAGAAGAGTTTGTCTCAGTACACCCAGTCACCCACCCAGCGACTACATATTACCCAAGCAGTCTCACACCCACCTTGCAAAACCTAGGTATGGTTTCTTGCTATGATGTTGCCTCTAAAGTTTGTGTGGTTTTGAACTGCAAGAAGACCACAAATTCTTTCATGCTGGGACCCAAAATCAGGTGCAGTGAACCGCTGTTCTAATATACAGAGGCATATATCCACCAAACTTAATGTCTAGAAGAGAAAGTTACTTTCCTAGAAGCCACTCCCTCCTTTAACCAAGTTTAAGATACTTTAATACTTTCAAAAATCTAAGCTGTCTCTCACTGTATCTGCAGAAACCATTAATAGAATCAGAATTGTAGGACTGGAAGGGATCTCCAGAGGTCATCTAGTCCAGGCCCCTTCGTGAATGTTACAAGCCAGCAAAGAAATACTTACCATAGTTATCTTCTAAATCCAATTTACTGATGCTGAAAGAACGCTGACTTAACTTTCGCTGGAGGACCCTTTGAGCCAGTCTCTGAATGTCACTCTCCTCCTTAAAATATCTACCCTATAAACCAAAAATGAGGAGAATCACAGATTTCTAAGGTCAAAGAGACAATTATGATCATCTAGGAGTTTTCAGCCTGTGAGCCCCATACACATGGGGGTCCACAGACTATATCTAGGATTTCCAAAGGGGTCCTGCACCTCCAGTTGACATTTTTTAAGAGACCGCAAATGAAAAAAAGTTGAAAACTACTCATTTACGCTGACCTTCTGCATAACACAAGGCATAGGACTGCCCTGAATTAATTCCTGTTTGACCTAGTGCAGATCCTTTAGAAAGACATCCAGTCTCGATTTCAAAAATTTGATGGAGAATCTACCACAACAGTTGGTAATTTTTCCAACAATGGTTAATTACCCTCACTCTTAAAAATAAACCTTATTTCCACTCTGAATTTTTCTAGCTTCAACTTCCTGGCACTGGAAATAACTTGAAAGTTATTTCAATTTATTCTTCACAGCTACTAAGGGTCGAAGATCAACTGCATGACAGCAACCAGTAGACTTTATATCTATGGTATGCATGCGTAGAACACAAGCTTATTCTTGGTGGCTCCAAGATGCTAAAATCCAAAGATTTTTGTCTGAAACATCCTCTTTGTCCAATACCTTTAAAAGGGTGAAAAGAACCAGTTCCCAAGAAAAATTAAGCCATGTATTTTGGGAGCTCAGTTATCTTTTCTTATACACAATTTAGTGCTCCATCCTGAGCCATTCCACCTGGTTGGCAGGTCAACACTTTTACACCTACCTTGTGGCTCATGATCTGTATAAAGGGGAAAAAAAGGGCAGAGAGTTAGATTCTCTCCTGTCTTCACTGCAATTCATACAAATTGAATGCATCACTCATCTAAAAAATCCTTCCTCACAAGATTATAAATCTAAATAAAACAGAATTTAAAGGACTGCACATACTCTAGAGACAACCTGAACCTCAGATTTGGTTGCCCACCAGAAAATATGGTTGCTGCTTTTAAAAAAAAGCCGAAAAGGAGATGCCTAATAAAACTGGCACACATGGGCTGTGTGTGTCAGCTGCATGTCCCTCTCTAAAGTGTGAGCTGCAGATCTGACCAGCACCAGTATTTCAGAGGTGCCTCTGACAAACTGGTTGGTCTGGCCTAGGACACCCCAGCAAGGGCACTATATGTCCTAACCCACCTGCTCCCGGCACACATGCATCAGCCAAAGGACGCTGCAGCGAGGGCACGGGGACCATAGCCTGGGGGGTGGCGCAGTGTGAGGCTGAGGCGCGGGCAGCCAAGGACCCTGACACTCCGGCATCCCCAGTGGCGCGGCCGTTCCCGCCACACCGCGAGCCGGGGCGCTGGGCCACACAATCCCCCTGGCCCTGCGCAGGCTCGTAGCGCCCTGCACAGCCTGGACCAGGCGGGGCACGGCAGCAGGTGTCAGCCCTGGGGCTGGAACGGGAGGGTTGCTCAAAGTGTTGTCACACTGAGAATGCAGCGAGGACGTGTCAGTTCAGCGCTGGAGATGGGACCAGTACGTGTCAATCACCTGCCTCTAAAGCATCTAAATCCCCTGGGCACAGCTTGCCAGGGCACAGCTTGGGAGCTGCACTGGGAATAGATCCTGCAGGAAATCCCTTCCCCTACTCTGCTAGCTTGCGTTTTGTTACAGCCCTGGAAATAATCCTGCTGCCTGCATGTGTTCCGCAGAGAACAGAGGAGCAAATTCTCTCCCTGTTTACCCTTCCACAACCATTAAAGGAAGGAATAAACCCCCAGCAGCAGCACCCTGTTCCACAGAGTCCCCCCTTGTAAGGAGAGAGATATGCAGTGACTAGGGGTCCAGCTCAGCATCACCAGGTTTATATAACTTTTGGTGATGCTCAGAATGGGTCCAAGTCCTGCCCTTCTTTCCTTGCCCCCCCCTACCCCCAAAGCTCTGGGAGGGAGTTTGGGTACATGTGGTGCAGGCTCTGGGATGGGCAGGGGAGGGGGGCAGTGGCAGCCTGTGGGAGTGACTTTGGGTGCTGGAGGGGGTGCGGGCTCTAGGAGGGAGTTTGAGTGCATGAGGTGCAAGCTCTGGGGTAGGGTGCAGGGGGGCAGTGGCGGGCACTGGGAGGGAGTTTGGGTGTGGGCGAGGTGTGGGATCTGGGCTGTGGCAGAGGATTAGGGTGTGGCACCTATCTTGGGCAGCTCTCAAAAGTGACCCACACCCCCATCTGGCAGCAACTCCTACATGGAAGAGGCCTGGGGGGCGTGGGTTTCCTGGCACCACTGCCGGCTGGCACCACCCCTGCAGCTGCCATTGCTGCAGTTTCAATGGAAGAGTTGGCACTTGGGGTGGTGGCAGGTGTGCGAGAGATGCACCCCACAGGGGCTGCAGGGATGTTCCAGACCCTTCTGGGAGTGGTGCACCATGCAGAGTGAGGGTGAGCAGGAATCCACTTTAGTCCCGCTGTGCTGCTGGTAGTGGTGGCAGGAGCCCCTGGGCCCTTTCAAATCGCCCATGGCCAGCTGCTCAGGCTTTCTGACTTTCTGATGGGGAAGCAAAGGGAAGGCACATGTGCCCCTCATGAGCAGTTCTGGGGAGTCTTTTTGGGGCTCCTGGAGTAGGCAGCAGAGAGGTGCAGCCTCACCACCAAGTCTGTTTCACTGGAGGAAAGTGGGGGCTGCAGGGTGATCTCCCACCTCTGTGCATCCAGCAGCCTGTGCTCCCCACTGCCATGCTGGAGCCTCCACATTTATTTATTGACAGATAAAATCTGCAGAATTTTAAAATATTGTGCCCAGAATTTTTTTGGTGCAGAATCTCCTCAGGAGTGAGACTGACTCAGGTAACTTCCTTGGATTGTCACTGCTTGGTTAACCTCTCAGCCACCACACCAACGCACAGAGAGTGCCAAGCCCTACTGCTTTGCGGGGCTGGGGGCTGGGGTCGGGTCATGCACATTCAGACTGTTCGCTCTCCCAGCTACAACCCGCTGCTGATTTCCCATTTAGGACATTAGCCGTTACTGACAAGGTTTGTCTGTGTCCTTTTTCTTATCTCATTGTTAGGTGTAAGAAGTATAAATTGTTTAATATGTTCAATTAGTTGGTTAATAAGATGTTTATGAAGTAAATCACTGGCTTTAAAATAAGATCCAATATGAAGCATGTGAACTTGTGACCCCTGGACTCCATCTCTGAGAGGGGCCATGTTTACCATCAGGACACAGGCTCAGACCAGTCCAAACCGGCTTTTCCCGCCAAAACCAGCCCTCAGCGTTCCATCTCCTCAAAACTTTTCCGGCCACAAAAGTGATATAAGGACGCGTTCAGGGCCTGCACAGGGCACTGCACCCCAGCGACAGCCCATCCACGGTCAGGTCTTCACAGCGCTCCCGAGCTGGAGAGTGAAGAACTCCCTCCGTCCCGCCGTGAGACTGAGGAACAGGAGGCCTGTCACCCCCATGTCTACCATCCTGCATTCCTGTTGTCCACTATCCCAGAGGGCCTCCCTGCCAGCGACGAAACCCAACCGTCGTCTGGACTCCCCAGCGCTCCTCCTCAACGGCTCTAAATCAGCCGGAGAGTGGAAGGTCCTGGGCATCGCGCCGGCACGTGGGATCCACTGCACCTGAACAGTGGGGAAAGGTGTTTCCCCCCATTTTCACCTGCAGTGATTTGTCCTTGTGTCAGTGGGAAATGGTTCCCCCCAGTGATTTCTGAACTGGGCAGAGGGTTCATGGGCAGAGGCTGGGGGAGCCCTCAGGCAGGGACACCTCTGGGCTGGGCTGGGGGTCCCTCTCTGCTGGCAACAGGGTGTGGGAAGGCCCAGGAAGGGGAGGGAGGAGCAAGTGTCCCCCACAGAGAGGGTTCAGCCCCAGGCTGCTACCAGCAGCACATTCCTACCCTGGCCAGGGGGTTGCGGGGAGAGGCGCTTTCTCCAGCTGGGACTGGCCCCTTGGGCAGCCCCAGGCTTTGCCTGCACCAGCCCCCTGGGCTGGAGCCCCCCAGTGAGTGAGAGACCCCGAGAGGGGCACTGGGGCTGGGCAGGAAGTGACTCTGCCCCAGGGAACCTGGGAGAAGCCTCAGAGCTGCCTCAGCCCCAGTGGATTCCCCCCACCCCACCTGCAGCAGGATCTGCTCCCAGAACCCTTGGGATTTGGGGGGCAGAGACTGGGGCCTGGCGAGGGGGATCCCCTGTGGTGTGGCGAAGGGAGGGGAAGGTCAGTGGGACGTGGTGGTGGGGGGGGGTTGAACTGTCTCTGTGCAGACAGGAAATTCAGGGGGGGGAAGTGGCGGGCAGGCGAAGGGGGGAGGTGAATTAATTGGATCCTTCCCCTGTTTGCAGGCGGGAGCGCAGCGTGGCCCCGCTTTCCCAGCAAGAGCTCCAGCCGGGGCAGCGGGGCTTGCCGAGCTCCGGCTGGGGCTCCAGCCGGGAGAGCAGGGCGGCGGGGCTTTGCCGCGCTCCGGCCGGGAGTCGCGGGTCTTGGCCGTTGCTCCAGCCGGAGCGCACAGCCCGGCGGCTCCGGCTGCGAGCGCTGGCAAGCCCGCTCTCTCGTCTGGAGCTCCGGCCAGAGAGTGGCAAGCCCCGCGACCCCGGCTGGAGCTCTTGGCCCTTTAAATAGCCTCCCGAGCCCTGGGGCAGTGAGGGGCTCGGGGGGAGCTATTTAAAGGGCCTGGGGCTCCAGCTGCCTCTGCCACCCCGGTCCTTCAAATAGCCGCCGGAGCCCTGCCTCCCTCATGCATTCCCCAGCGCTCCTGCGGCTATTTAAAAGGTCCCCAGGGTAGAAGGGGGTTTGGGGGCTACTTAAAGGGCTGGGGTTCCAGCTGCCTCTGCTGCACCCCGTGACCTGCCCACACCAGTCTGGCCCCCCCTGCCTGCAGCCACCTCTGCACCCCGTGCCCACAGCCAGCCCCTGCCAAACCCCCTGTCCTGTCTCCAGCCAACCCCTGCCACACACCCCTGAAGCCTTGCCCAAAGCCAGCCAGCCCCCCCCCACAGTGCTTCCTGCACCAGCCCTGCACACTCTGCCCAGCCCGCACCCCCTGCCCTGTCTCCAGTCAACCCCTGCAGTACCCCACTGCCTGAAGCCAGCCAGTCCCGCACTCCTCTGTCTCCAGCCCTGCAAATCCCTGCTGCGCCCCTCTGCGGCCCTGCCTGAAGCCAGCCCGCCCCACATCCCTTGCCCTACCTGCAGCCAGACCCTACCTCCAGCCAGCCCCTGCCCTGCCTCCAGCCAGCCCCAGGTCCACTGCTGCCCTGCAGTTTCCAGGGCATTAACCCTGCACACCTGCTTCAATGAGGGGACAGGGAGCAGCTGGGACCAACACATGTGTACACCCCCAGGGAGTGGCAGGGACCCACACATGTGAAACGGTCATTAATAGCCAATCAACAGCATATATGATGCAATGTATATAATTTTATTATTCATATAGTTATGGAAAGTAAATAATACATGAAAGAAATGAGGCTTTTTTTTCCACTTTTTTCTTAAGTCATCCCTGCCAGGGCCCCACCGAAAATGTTCGAATTGGGCCCCTCACTTCCTAAAGCTGGCCCTGCCTGTTTGTGACACTTGCCTCTCACCTCTGATACAAATTCTCTCTAGTTCTGCCCCTTTTCTCTCTCAGTATCTCACACGGGGCTATAAAATCTGGGGCGATTTCCCCCATTTCCCCTCAAATGATCAGCTCTCCCATCTCCCCCTAATTAGGTTGGTGGGTTCTGGAGATTTGGGCTTTCAGGGGGTGGTTGTGATGTGCCCAGCCCTGAGGCTATGGGTCTTGGAGGTGGGTATCGCTGGGGGCCTGTTGGCTGCAGAACAGCAGGGATGGGCATCTCTTGGGGAGGTGGGACAGGGGGTTAAGGGGAGCCTGGTGCTGTGCCGGGGGCTCTGTCTGGGCTTCCCCCGCAGACTCCTGGAATTGCTGCCATGCCCAGTGCACAGAGTGTGTGTGGGAGAATCCCCGGAGCTAGGCCAGGGGATCCCACAGGGGGAAAGAGGGAGTGCCAGGCAAAAGGGCAGGGAAGATTCTTCTAGAGGGCAGGGGGGATCCTAGGCAGGCAGTGAGGGACTGAGTTACCAGTGGGGGGTCCCTTTTGGGGGGTCTCTGGCTGTGGGGGTCTCTTGGTTGGGGGAACCCTTTGGGATTTCCAACCTGACAATGAAGATCTGGTGGGGGTTCTTTGGCCGGTGGGGCTCTGAGGGATATGTGAGGTCCCTGGGCAGGGAGTCTGGGTCTCAGGGAATATCTGTGGGGTGGGCGGGGGGCTGACTGGGCTCTAGGAGCTGCTCCTGACCTCACTTCTTCTCCCTGATTAGCTTATGCCAGAATCCTGGCTCCAAGCTCTGCCCGACCTTCCCCGGCCAGGCCAAGACACTGTGATAACTTTCTAGCCACTTACCAAACACTGTGAGGTGAAATCATAAATTTTGCTTTTGTCCCCTCTTGAAAACCACAGGAACTTCTGGTTCCTTTGGGAAAATGTCTCCCCTCCCCCCATCCTTGTCCTAGATCTTAGGGTGAGGGAGGTGGGAGGGGAGTCAGCACTGTCACACAATGGTCTCTTCCACAGCATTCTGGACTCATACTTTCTGAACTCTGGTTTCATTGAGACCATTGTTAATCCAGAATCACTGTATGGAAAGACAAGGAGTGACTCCAGATGGACAGTGGGGCAAATGAGATCAGCAATTCTCCCTGTGAGGAGGGGCTCTCATTAGCTGCTCTCCCCAGAGAGCTAAATGAGGGAAGCTGCTCAAACGCTCTGTCTCTCTCTGCTCAGGATATTGGGGTTCAGCTTCCTGGGTCAGACGCTGCAGCCTCCATTATAATCTGGGAGACCAGGCTTAGCAGCTGCTGCTCCCCCAGTGGGGTTCTGTGCTGGGAAGTGACCTTAATTAAAGCTGCTTCTCTGCCCGGCCCAGGGGATGACTTTCTCCAGCTGGTCCTAGCCCCCTAGGGCAGCCCTGGGCCCTGTTAATACTAAATTCTGAGCCACACACTCCAGGTAACTGAAAGACCTCAGGGAAAGTGCTGGGGTCTGGCAAGAAAGTGACTCTGCACAAACAGCCCCTCCTCATTTCTCGTCCCATTAGCAATTGCCAGGAGAAAATCCTGCCATGGGAGAGCAAAGCCCCCAGGAATGGGACTGGCCCAGCCAGAGGGGCCGAGAGAGAGGACAAGGGAAGGAGAGACTGAAAGGGGCAGTGGGAGAAATGAGTGGGGGGAGAGATTTCCAGCTCTCTAATCCACCCAGACACATGTATTGCTGGATCCCTGGGTGGAACCACCTTCCAGTGAACAAAACAAGGATCAGACCCAGGAAAAGCCAGTTCTAGACTCCATATATCCCCTGCTGGGGTGTGGCTGCCGTGGGGTCAGTGTCCAAGGAAATCCTCCACAGTGACTCCTTTGGTTCTGCTTTTTTCTAGCCTTGTGTTCAGAGATTTTGTTATGGGGTGAGGGGAGGTTAAAAATATCTCTGTGGGCTTAGCCTGGCAGGAGGGGCCAGGTCTACACCGTAATAAACAGATTGAGCATTTCTCAGCATGGCAGAATCTAGGATGTCTGTCTGCAGGGAAAGGGCCTGGGGGCATTGTGATGTGAAATTAACTAAAACTGGTTCTGAAATGCCCACAACTGCTCTTGTCCCCCAGACAGGCTGCAGAATGACATCCCTGTTTTGCTCCAGCTCATCCCAGCCTGGCGTGGGACAGGGAAGAGAAATGGCTGCAGTGGAGCCAACTCAGGTAGAGATTATCGGGAGGTTGCTGGTGGGTTCCTGCAGGAGGGAGAGGGACAGCAAATACACTGGAGATGGGAAGGTTTGCACAGTCTGCTTTGGAGGTTGGCACGGGGCAGGAAATTCACAGGGTGGAGAAGAGGAGACCAGGGTGTGGCAAACCTGCTGGGAGTTATTTAATAAGTGGCCTAGATTCTAGGAACAGACCCTGGAGGTTCTGAGGTGGAAATGCCCTAATTTGTGAAGAAAGAAAATAGCCCACCTACATGGAGCTAGTCAAACTGACCAGACTCCTAGTGCTGGAGCCTGACCTCACTATCCAGTGGCTGCTGTGAGATATGAAGGGGGAACCCATGAGTCAGGCTTATTGGAGCTGCCTCTCCCTTCATATCCCGCTCCTCACACTGAGGAGGTTATTGGGGTTCCTAGCAGGGAGCTCTCCCTGGACCCTGTTAGGGGCTCCATCTCCTTTATCGCTCAGTGGGTAGTAGGTGTGTGATAGATCTGCTGGGAGAGACAAGGAGCTCTCTCTTTGTCCCCTCACCCTGGTGTTTGCTGGATATGCTGAGCGGGGTGGGGGTGGGACTCTTGAGTGGGATCCACCCAGAGCTTCCATTTGATTTGTTCCTTTCTGCCACAAAAGTGGGGTTGTGAGTGGAGAAAGAGGTCCTGAGTGTTGGACTATCACTCTTTCAGGGGCCGGTGACCTTCGAGGAGGTGGCTGTGAAGTTCACCAGGGAAGAGTGGATTCTGCTAGACCCCACTCAGAGAGTCCTCTACTGGGATGTCATGCAGGAGAACTATGAGAATGTGATGTCTCTGGGTAAGGGTTCCTGTCCCCTCAGTTCTTGGAAGGGGAAATGAAGAGTTAAGGTTCACGCCAGCCCCACAATGCCACCTCTACTCTGTCCTGTTTCAGCATCACCCCAACATGCCAGTGACACACCCACACACACTACCAGAGACCCTCCCTTGCTGCAGAACACTTTGAGAACAGAGCACAGGAGCCATATTGCCACAGTGTCAAATAGCTCCAGTTTGCTCAAGTGAAACTGGAGGTTAGGTATGGCATAACTGTTCCAGCCCCCTAATCATTTTTGTTGCCCTTTTCTGAACCTTTTCCAATTCCAATATATGTTTTTTTTTTTTTTTTGAGATGGGACGACAACATCTGCATGCAGTATTCAAGCTGTGGGTGTATCATGGATTTATTTGCTGTTTTTACAAAGTTTAACATGATATATTGCTGTCGTATCTTCCATTTCTAATTATTCCAACATTGTTGCTTTTTCCCCCACTGCTGCTGCACATGAGTGGATGTTTTCAGAGAACTATCCACAGTGACTCCAGATCCATCTCTTGAGTGGAAACAGCTAATTTAGACCCCATCATTTTGTATGTATGTTGGGATTATGTTTTCCAGTGGGCTGCACTATGTGCTATCCTGTACTAGCACTGCTGAGATCCTGCATTCAGTAATATCCCTACCTTCTGTTCCCTTTCTCCACTGAACCCCACCAGCCTATGCTTCCTGTTCCCAGCTTCCCCAGGACTCTCACTGTCTGAACCTCTCTGTCAGCAAGAAGCAGAGCCAGGGAGACTTGATACCCTGCCTGGGCGTTGTTCTTTCCTTGCTGTTGCTCTGGGAAGCTAAGATATGACTGATTCCCAATTTACAGCAGTTTAGTGACCATCATACAACACAATCTCAATATCTTCATTCATGATACACATGTATGGAATGAGAATGATTTTCAGCAGATCATAACCTTTCCTCTGATACCTTACAAGGCATGCTTTTGTCAAAGTTAGACTCAGGACTCACAGTTTGTCAGACCACTCTGTTTTATTAGCACAGCGCTCTGCTAATACACCCAGATAAGTGAGCGCCCATGCAAGGCCTGAACAGTCTTATTTATACAGATAAGAGAGCGAGAATTGAACAAAGGGACAAAGAAAGCAAAAAACAGTAAAAATCACTTAGGGCACAGCATGCATATCCCACTCCTTACAAGCTGTTATCGATCTAAGGCTAATACTTCACCAGTTGCCCTTAAACAGTGCGAATTATCTATGTTAAGTGTCTGTATTCCTGACACCTGGATTGCAACATTCCAACAATTTTGCTTAAAGGTACAGACAACATTTCTTAATCCTTCTATTTTAAAATATAATCATCTGCTTTCACAATCCCTCCTTTTGGTCAGCGCACGCCATGACCAACAATTACTGGGTTCTACAAATAAACCGTTCCTTATCTCTGTTCATCAGCGATATTCAATCATCATATCAGCACTCTGTTTGGGCAGTCACTGGGTGACACAATTCTGGATATAATAGGAGATTAACTGAAAGCATATAAAAAATCACTAAGATTCCAAAAAGATAGTTAGGGCTCCCTGAAACAACCAGTTTCCTATGCAGAGAAATTGAACAGGTTACTTAGCCACTTCCATAAACAACTTGGCTCTATTGGGGAAGATATGCAATTGTTCTAAGTGGCTAGCGTGATCTTTACCTCATTGGTATCATCAGGTATAAAACAGACATCATTGTTTTCCAATGAGAGCACAGGTCCCTCCTTTGGCCACCAGCACTATGTCCAATGCCTGACGGTTCTGGAGGGCCACTTGTCGGATGCCCCTGTTCCTTTGGCCAGGGCTCTAAACTTTCTCCGGTTTTATTTGCCATTATTTCAACTACGGCTTGTAACCTCAGGAGCCTTTTGCCTGGTGTATTATTCCCCAAGTGGGATAAAGGAACTGCAATAGCCTCTTCCCAGGTGTCATTACTGTTCCATTTGTGTTAAACAGACAAGATCCCAGTGAGGTCTGGGGAATTGAGTGCGATAGCCAGGACAGGAACACTAGTTGAGAGTGGGCTGGGATGTGGCTGCAGACCCAGCATTTAGAAATAATAAGGGTCTGAGCTATCCACACTTGCTGCTGGATAAAAGAATTGTCATTGTGGACTCCCCAGACCTTAAGACACTAACAGCAAAGGAATAGGCACCACCAGAGGCGCATGTTGGAGGCAGGGCCCTTCTGGTTCTGACAACCTCAACTGAGGTAACTGCAGTCACAGTTTTATGTCCACCAGGCGCTAGGCTCACTACTGCTGCTTCTTGGCCTTGCTTTATGTAGTCCTCTGCTTCTGGCAACCCTTACGAGAGCGTAGATTGTAAGTATTGCAGGCTGTTTCTCTACGTCTTCTTCTGGAGTCAAAATTGACTCTGCGTGGTCCTGAGGTGATTGGTTCACTGGGGGTGTACATCTTACACTATGAAGTATGCATCCACTCTGAGATGCCAGACGTTTAACAGCCGTCAGGTAGTAAGTAGTGCTATTTCTTTAATACTTTTCCGTTGACTCCGACTATAACAATAGCCTTCACACCTTATCTTTTCCTGATGCATACATTCCTCATTCACACAAATAGATTT
>NW_027425753.1:0-1059 GCF_003597395.2 Chelonoidis abingdonii
GGGAGTGGGTAGGGGAGGGGTGTGAGCAGGGATGGTGAGTGAGCAGGGTATGGGGGAAGGGGCGAGCAGGGTTCAGAGGAGGGGTGTGAGCAAGGGAGGGGGTGAGCAGGGTGCAGAAGAGGGGTGTGAGCAGGGGGAGGTGAGTAGCAGGGTGCAGGGGAGGGGTGTGAGCAGGGGGAGGTGAGTGAGCAGGGTATGGGGGCAGGCAGTGGGATGTGGGGGGAGACAGGCATGGAGGCCCAGTGGGAGCCTCCCTCTCACCCGCTCTGGCCCCAGTGCCCAGGGTGGTTGAGATCATCTCGGAGCTGCACAACTTGACGGTGCTGGAGGGGGATGACGCCACATTCAAGTGCCTGGTGTCCCCGGATGACGTGGACCTGACATGGCAGCTAAACGGCCAGGCTGTCACCTCCTGCGAGCGGCTGGTGGTGACCAGGAACGGGCTGTGCCATGCCCTGACCATCCGGCAGTGCCAGCTGGGAGACGCAGGCACCGTCACAGCCCACGCTGAGGGCCTGGTGAGCACAGCCCGGTTGAGCGTGCAAGGTGAGGGGACTGGCCTGGCTGAACATGCAAGGGAGGAGCCTGGGGCGGGGTGACCTGTCTGAGCGTGCAAGAGAGGAGCCTGGAGAAGGGGCCACCTGGCTGAGGGTGCAAGGGATGAGCATGGGGCGGAGCCACCTAGCTGAGCATGCATGTGAAGACCCCGGGGTGGGACCACCTGTCTGATTGTGCAAGGGAGGCGTCTGGGGCAGGGCCACTTGGCTGAGTGTGCAAGGGGAGAAGCCTGAGGCAGGGCCACCTGGCTGAGCGTGCAAGGGAGGAGCCTGGGGCAGGACAGCCCATCTGAGTGTGCCAGGGAGGGGCCTGGTGCTGGCCACAGTCCGGCCTAGCTGAGTGTGTCTATTTTAGGGAGAATCTCGTTGAGGGATGCGCGAGGGTCTCCCCTGGGGGTGTCGGGGGAGGATTTTCTCTCTCGGCTGATTTCTGAGGCCGTGGTTCTCGGGATCTGTCTCTTTGGGGATGGAGTCTCATGGAGGGTCCCTTCTGTTTGGGGGT
>NW_027425754.1:0-1911 GCF_003597395.2 Chelonoidis abingdonii
ACCTGTTCCAGTTTGAATTCATCCTTCTTAAACATGGGATACCAGAACTGCACACAATATTCCAGATGAGGTCTCACCTGTGCCTTGTATAATGATACTAACACCTCTTTATCTTTACTGGAGATACCTCGCCTGATGCATCCCTGATGTGGGAATGTGTCAAAAGTCTTGCTGAAGTCCAAGTATATTGATTGTGTCCATCATTGTTCTTCATGCACCAAATCCATTACCTTGTCAAAGAAGGAAATCAACCTGGTTTGGCATGATTTCTTGCCTGCTAGTGATGACCCCTTCATCTTTCAGGTATTCACAGATTGATTGTTTTATACATTGTTCTAGTAGCTTATCTTATCATCTATGAGTTTGTAAATATTATTGCCAGTGGCTCTGAGATTTTTTTAGCTGATTCCTTCAACACCTTTATGTGAATAGCATCCAACCCCACTGATTTGAATTTATTCAAATTGATCAGAAGGTCTGTGAAATCGTCTGTATACATTCCTCTTTATTGTCTATAGTGACTTCACTAGTCATCTGGTCACGTTATATTTGTGAGAAGTCTGAAGCAAAGTAGGCACTGAGCCGCTCTGCCTTCCTATCTTCCATTACCAGCTGAGCTTCTCCACTGAGCAGCACACTCAAACTGTCCTTGATCTTTTTTTCTTTTTTGTCTGACATATTGGAAGAACCCCTTCCTGTTGTCTCTAACATTTCTTGCCAACTGTAGCTCATTCTTTTCCTTGGCTTCCCTGATTTTGTCCCTACACGCTTGTCCTATTCCTATGTATGCTTTCCTTTTTGTCTCTTGGGAATAGGGGAATGTCACTATATGACAGGAGAGGAACCAAATGTAGCTTCTTGAATGTCAGTATAAGGTGGATAGGTCCAATTACAAGAGTGAGTTTGGAGCCAAGGTTCTACTGTGTGTAAACAATTAGATTATTTTTTAAATAATTGAGGATTATTTTTTTCAAAGTTCAGAACATTTAGTTGTAGGTTACATATTGCTAAAACAATGTTGGTGAACATTCATTTGAATGCTAAATGTCTGAGTTCATTCCCCATGATGTTCATACAAATTTGATTTGGCTTGCATACACTCCTGGGGAACAGTGCTTTGTATTAATACTCTATTGTGCATGCAAACATATATACATGTTTAAGCCAAAATATTTACCATTCATTCTTCACTATTCATCATTTGTTGTTTTTTTTTCAAAAAGGTTTAATCATCTAATCAAGGCACAAACAATACCGTATGACCAAAGTAACCAATCGCAGAGCACAAAAAATGAATAGCAAATAGCTGGATTCAACAACATCCAAGACGCCCCTAGATAGAAATTTGTCAACATTATTCACTCAATGCTCCTAATGACAAATAATATACACAAAAATTGGGATATGTTTAATGTTTTATTGACAGAATAAAAGGGTTACATTTGTCAGGTTTTTTTTGCAGTGAATAATTCAACCACCTTTATAGCTGAGATTGTAATCTCTGTGGGTCATGAACTCTTTCTCACACTGCAAGGCACATAGCAACTATTGATACTGACTAAATCATAATGGTAATCTTAGTGTAAGAGAGGGGTATTATAAATTTGAAAGGGGAAGACAGGTTTTTCACAAAATCAGCTTCTCTAAGGAAAGCAATATGTTGAGTGAAATACTTGTGCCAGAGGACGTCCAGAGAAGGATGGAGAAAAATTATTTTCCTTAACTTCTGAGGATAGGACAAAAAGCAATGGGCTTAAATTGCAGAAGGGGAGATTCCTAACTGTCAGGATGATTAAGCACTTATTATAACTTCTTACTCAGATTTGAACCTTAGCGTTCATAACCTGAGAAGTTAGCATGAACCCTTCTAAGCTTAATTACCAGCTTAGATTTGATCTCGCTGCCACCAGC
>NW_027425755.1:0-1001 GCF_003597395.2 Chelonoidis abingdonii
GGGGGTTGCTGGGTGGGGCAGTGTCCTAAGGCGGACTGTGGGCCCCAGGATCTCCGCAAGGGGAGACCCCGGGCGCTGTGGGGCGGGCGGGGCTGGCGCGGCAGGTGTTCGGAGATCTGCCCCCTGCCCCCCCCCCGCACAATGCCCCGCGCTGCGCTTGGGGGGAGCCGTTCCGAGCATCGGGGATTCCCCCCCCAACCCCCCCACCCCAGGGTCCAGCAGACACAGGCTGGCTCCTCTGACCTTTCTTCCTCCCTGGGCCCGGGTCCCGGGTCCCCTCGCCAGCCTGTGGCTGCCCCCGCCGCTGCCACCGGGATGGGACGGGCTGCGCTGACTCCTGGACCCCCGCCCCCAAGTGGAAGATGCTTGACCCTGCGGTAGCCGCTGAACCCCGAGCGGGGCAGCTGAGTGGGGCGCTGGCTCCCCGCTGCTCCGGCCCGCCCGTCAGTGGGTCAGGCGAGGGGCGGCCCGTGGCTCCTGCTCCCGGCTTGTCCGGGCTGGGAGTAGCTGCAAGGGGCGGCCGGGGGCCAGGTTGTGGGAAACCAGCCGCCGCGTTCGCTGGGATTGAGCGCTAGGTTGGGAGCCGCGGAGCCGAGAGAAGGCGCCGTCCAGTGTCCCGGCACGGCCCGGACTCCAGCCCCCTGCCCAGCCGGGCTCGCTCTGTCCGGGCGCTCGGACCCGCTCTGCCCCGCTGCCCCGTGGTCTGGGAGCTCCGGCCCCCGGCTCGGAGCGGGGTAAATGGAAGCGAATCCGGTGGGGCCCAGCCCTGCTCCGGGGGCCCCTCTGGCCAGGGCGGCTCCTGTGCCCTGGAGGCTGGGCCCGCGCCTGGACTAGGCTGGGCCGAGCCGAGCTGCGCCGCGCCGCGCCTGGGCTCCAGACCCGCTCGCGGGGCCCGAGGACGGGTGCGCCCCGAATTCGTTTTGCACAGAACTAAAAGGGGCGGTTCCCCTGGACCCCCTTGACCACGCCCTCTTTGGGTGAGGCCTGTCAATCACTGCCGG
>NW_027425756.1:0-7766 GCF_003597395.2 Chelonoidis abingdonii
GGGGGGCAGAGCTGGGGGTGCCTTGGGGGGCAGAGTAGGGGGCAGCTCGCATAGGCTGGGGGGCCTAGGAGTACCAGAAACCCAGGAGTGGATCTAGGGGACCAGTGTAGGGGTGGGGCTGCTCTCATCCGGGGGGGCTGGGGCAGCCCAGGGGCTGGAGGAGGCTCGTTAACCCCTGTCCTGCTGCCCCCCGACCCCCCCAGAATTGCAGCCAGCTGATCCAGACGATTGAGGACGCAGGCGCCATCCAGCGGGAGATCCGGGACCTGGAGGAGCAGGTGAGTTGGGGGGGTTGGTCCCGGAGGCTGGGGGGTGCCACGGGGCCCTCCTGGCTCCAGCACTGAAGGAGTTAATATGCCCCCCCAGATCGAGAGCGAGGGGGCCAAGAAGACTTTGGCCAACCTGGAGCGGATCCTGAGCGACTACCGGGCCCTGCGGCAGGAGAACGCGGCGCTGCTGGGGAGGAGCAGGGACCCCTAAAACTGCTGCATATAACACACCCCTCCCCCCCTGCGGGGCCCCCTGATTCTCCACTGCCCCCATCCCCAGCTGCCGGGGTGGATCCCCGTTTCTCCCCCGCCCCCAAGCAGCAGCTGAGTCGGCACTGGATTTTGCTCCCTTTATTCTCCCCCAGCCCGGGGCCGAGGCGGCTGGGGCTGGGGTGCAGCGTCCCTCCCCCCTTCCCCTGCTGGAACGAGGCCAATAAAGTCCCAGGTTTTGCAGACAGCTCCTGTGTCCAAGGGTGGGGGGCTCAGTCCCCCCCCCCGCGCACATGGGGGGGGTGTCTGAGCCCCTGGAGGAGTCCTGGGGGCATCTCATTGGCTGGGGCGGGGGGGGGCAGCAGGTGCTTCAGCTCCAGGTACCTGGGGGGAGACAAAAGGGGTGTGGCTAGCACATTTCTGTCCTGCCCTCCCCATGCCCTGGGGTGTGGCTAATGCCTGGGGCCCCCCACCCCTGCTGGATCCTCTGGGGGCGTGGCTAACTGGAGGCCACGCCCACTGTGCTGGATCATCCTGGGGGCGTGGCTAATAGCTGGCAGTCCCTGGGCGTGGCTAAGGGGAGGCTCCACCCGCCCCAGAGCACCATACGGGGTTGGTCGCTGGTTCCGCTTCTTCTGGAACTCGGCCTCGTCCACAGTCCACACGGCGCCTTTCACGTGCTCCACTCGCACGAAGCACTTGTGCAGGCTCAGGTTGTGCCGCACGGCGTTCTAGGGGGAGGGAGGGGGGTCAGGGGACCTGCAGCTCCCTCACCCTTGTCCCCCATTCCTGACCCACAGCCCCTGCCCCCCACAGCCCTGCAGGTGCCCCTAACTCCCAACTCGCAGCCCCTGACCCCCCCAGCCCTGCTGGTGCCCCTCACTCCTGACCCACAGCCCCTGCCCCCGCAGCCCCTGCCCCTCCAGCCCTGCTGGTGCCCCTCACTCCCAACCCACAGCCCTGACCCCTCCAGCCCTGCCAGCGCCGCTCACCTTCCAGGTGGCCGTGTTGTGGCGGAAGTAGCCGAACATGCGGCTGAACCATTGATAAATCTCATTCAGCGTCAGCTGTCGGTGGGGGGATCCCAGAATGGCCTGTGGGGGAGGGGGGGTCAGGGCTCAGGGGAGGGTAACCCCTCCCCTCGGGCTCTAGGGCTGGGAGGGTTCTCCCCCTTGTGGCTGGGCAGGGAAGTTGAGGGGATGATGGGCGGGGGGGGGATACGGAACAATGGGGCAGCTCCCCCCCCCCCTCCGGTTCTCACCCAGCGGATGAGCATCGCGTAGGTAAAGGGCGGCCGGGCCCTGCTGAACCGATAAAATTCCAGGGTGGGGCCCAGATCTGTAGGGGGAGGAGAACAGACCTGTCAATCATGGGGCTGATGCCCCCCCCCACAGCATAGCCCGCCCCCACAGCTCTCGCTCAACACTGGCCCCCGCTACCCTCCCGGAGCTGGGAGAGAACCCAGGAGTCCTGGCTCCCAGCCCCCTGCTCTAACCACCAGCCCCCGCTCCCCTCCCAGAGCCGGGGAGAGAACCCAGGAGTCTTGGCTCCCAGCCCCCCTGCTCTGACCCACCAGCCCCCCACTCCCCTCCCAGAGCTGGGGAGAGAACCCAGGAGTCCTGGCCCCCAGCCCCCGCTGCTCTAACCACCAACCCCCACTCCCCTCCCAGAGCTGGGGAGAGAACCCAGGAGTCCTGGCTCCCAGCCGCTCACCTGAGCAGATGCCGGCGCCATGGCTGACGCAGGGGTGGGTCTGGGGGGTCAGTGGTGGCTGCAGCACCCCCTTCTGGGCAGGGAGGGTGGCTCCGGACCGGGCCCAGCCCGAGGAGTTGGGGGGGTAGGAGGCGCAGCGCTGGCCCTTTGCTGACATTGCCTGGGGGGGGGGCAGGTAAGTGATAGAGAGTCTGGACCCGCCCCTCATATCTGTCCCCCCCAGGGATTGCACCCCCTGCCCCGTGGATTCTGACTCCACCCCCATGAATGCTCGGGGTCCGCAGGCCTTGCCGCCACTAACTTCAGCTCTGCCTCGATGTCTGGCCCACCCCCAAGACCTCAACCCAGCCCCCACTCCATCTCCCCCCCCCCCGTTCCTTCCACTGCAGGGCTTGCCCCTTCCCCGCCCCCCCCCGGCTCTTACGGGTCGAGGGCTCGGTCCGTGGCCTCTGACGTGGCCAGCTGGGCCTGCATGGCCCCAGGCGCTGCGCTCGCGCTCCAGCTGGGGGCAGAGAGAGGGGGCAGGTGAGTTGAGGGGGCAGGAAATGGGGGGCGGATCCTGTACCATGACTCCCACAATGCACCAGGACTACAACTCCCTTGATGCACCAGGATGACACCTCCCATGATGCTCTGCGACGCCATTGGGCCAGTGGTTCGAGCCCACCCCTCTCTTCCAGGACAGCAGCTGTGAATCTGTCGGGGACCGAGGCTGTAATCCCCACCCCCCCCCCCAGAGATGTCTGTGAGGGGGGAGCCCCCGATATCCAAGGCCGGTGCCCCCAGCCCCAATATCCCCCACCCTCCTCTCCCCGAGGCAGCACCAGCTGTGATTGTCCCCCGCCAGGCCCTGTGGGGTAACCACACCCTGACTGACCCCCACCTGCCTCACCTGATCCTCCAGGTTCTCGACCAGCTCCCTCTGCCGCCGGCACTGGGCTGCCCTGTCCTGTGCCCAGAGCGGGTCCTGCCGGGGGCGTCTGCCGAGATCAACAGCTCAGCTGGGTCTCCCCCCACAACCACCAGCCCCACCCCTCCCAGAGCCGGGAGAACCCAGGAGTCCTGGCTCCCAGCCCCCCTGCTCTAACCACCAGCCCCCACTCCCCTCCCAGAGCCGGGAGAGAACCCAGGCGTCCTGGCTCCCAGCCCCCCTGCTCTAACCCACCAGCCCCCGCTCCGCTCCCCTCCCCTCCCGAGCCGGGAGAGAAGCCAGGAGTCCTGGCTCCCAGCCCCCCTGCTCTAACCACCAGGCCCCACTCCCTCCCCTCCCAGAGCCGGGAGAGAAGCCAGGAGTCCTGGCTCCCAGCCCCCCTAACTCCCCAGCACTCACCTCTCAGTCTGCCCGCTGTAGTCCCCGGGGCTGGGGCAGCGCTCGAGGGGGGGCCGGTCTGGCGAGCTGGGGCAGCGGGTCCCTGGAATCCACTCCATGCCCATGATGTTAATCCCTGGAAAAGAGAGGGGAGAAATGGGGGTGAACCAGGAACTAGGCCTGTCTGCCCCCCTCTGCCAGAACCCCCCCCCAGCATCCTACATGCCCCCCCCTGGTTACCGTGTGTCAAGCCGTGGTGGGACCTCAGCACCAGTACGCCGGGGGACTGGAGGTGCAGGATGGAGGCGGGCGCTGGGCTCCGGAGATATCTGGGAAGGGGAGGAAAGTGAGGATGAATGGCGGTAGAACCAGGAGTCCGGGCTCAGAGCCCCTCCGCTGTTACCACTAGTCCCCCCCTCCTCCAGCACTGGGAGAGAACCCAGGCATCCGGTACCTGTTGGATGAGCAGTGCCTGGCGCTGGGTGTCCTGGAGCAGGGCCGGAGGGGGGTGGTTTGGGGGTCCCCCATCCCAGGGGGTACGGTGGCACCTGTGTGGGCAGGCAAAGGGGGGATGCTGTCAGTCCTGGGTCTAGGGAGTCGGGCTGCCCCCTCTGTGCCCCTCCCCTAGGCATGTGGGACCCACCTGCTGCTTCCTGGAGGGGCGCTGGTTCCGTGGGTGAGCACCGTGGGCGAGTCTGGGCCCCGCCAGTCGGGCCAGTGGGGCTGTCGCCATGGGGCACTCGGGATGCTGTGGGGCTGGGTATTGGGGCCTGGCGCAAGCTGTGGGGAGAAAGGGCAGGTGAGAGGTGGGAGAAGCTACAAGGAAGCACACGTTGTCCGACTGGTCACACTGCTCCGTGTGAGCGTGCAACACATCACACGTACATGCACGGAGAGGCATGCCTGTCACGGAGAGCACACGCATGTGAGCGGTTTCCCATGGCATGGGGGTCACCAGGTGTGCGGAGCTGTGCAACACGATGTGCTTCATGGTGAGCGTGCATGCATACTGTGCGTGTGCAAACCACATGTGTCCTGTGTGACCCCCCGGGAACACGCATGTGTGGGGCTGAACTGTGTCACAGATGGGGTCTGGAGCGCTGGGCCCAGCTGGACCTTAGCAGCCTCAGCCTCCCTGAAGAGCAGTGGGCTAATTGTGACCCCAGCTGGGGAAACAGCCTTGATTAGCCGACAGGTCTGAGTCAGATCTGGGGAATCCAGGAGAGGGGGCAGAGGGGTGGATGTGGGCGAGATAGGGGAGAGAGTGGGGCTGGAAGGCTTGTTAGAGGCATGGAGGGGGTGGGGGCTGGTGGGGGGCTCAGGGACTCCCGAGGGGGGGAGTGACCTGTGGGTCCAGTTGTGGGGTTTTCAGCGACAAACTCCTGACAGTGCCGCCACCTGTGTCCGTGATCCAGTGTGTCTGTGATCCATGTGACATGTCACGTCCCGGGGCACATGCGTGGCTGTGTAGGAGCCGTGTCTTCCTTCCGTGACCACCCAGGGCCGCGCAGCCTTGTGACACGCATGGGCCAATGGGATCTGTGGCCTGCCTCACATGCCCAGCACACGGACCCTTCCTGTGGTTCACATGCATGTGGCCCCCATGACATGCATGCATTTCCTGTGTACTTGGGCCCCTCACATGCCAGCCCAGCGGGGCTCACATGCCTGGACACATGACACACCCTCCGGATGGGCGGCCCCAGGTTGGGGGGGGTGAGCAGACACCCACCTCCTTGGGGGGCAAATCCAGCCAGCGCCCCTCATATGCCCCCCACACCTTGACCGCTGCGCCTCCCACCACTCTGACCCCCAGAGATAACCTACCCCCACCAGCTCCCCATGGCCCCTCACGCCCCTTCCTGCCCCCGCAACCCTCCCCGAGCTGGGGACAGAACCCAGGAGTCCTGGCTCCCACCCCTACCCCCTCCCCCTGCTCTAACCACTAGACCCCACTCCCCCTCACAGGGCAAGGGGCCGCTTCGAGTCGCTTCCCGGCAGCAGGGGCGGGGCTGGGGCCAGGTTCCGAGAATCAGGGTGACGTCCCGTTCGGCCCCCCCCGTCCGATTTCTCACCGCGGCCCCCGCTTCCCAGACGTCACGGAACCCAGCCACGTCAGCGGCGTGGGACGTGGCACCGGGGGGGATGGTAAATCTGGGGCGTCCCCCCGAGCCTCAGCCTGCACGGAGCTGGGGGGTGCAGCCTCCTGACCCGAGGCCTCCAGCCGGGTCCACGGGTCCACGGGAGCAGGGCCACTCAGACGATTCAGGGGGCCTGGGGCAAAGCAATTTCGGGGGCCCCTTCCGTAAAAAAAAGTTGCAATACTTTATTCTCATGGGGGCCCCTGTGGTGCCAGGGGCAAATTGCCCCACTTGACCCCCCCAGGCAGCCCTGCGTGGGAGGCTGGATTTCACCCCCCTCCCCATCCTTCCCAAAGCTCGAATCACCCTCGGCCTGGAGATATCACACACGAGTAACCAGCTCGGGTCTCACAGGCCCCACTCTGCCCCCAGAGAACCCAGGTGTCCTGGCTCCCAGACCACCCGAGCGCCAGCCCCCGCTGCCCTCCCAGAGCTGGGGAGAGAACCCAGGAGTCCTGGCTCCCAGCCTCCCCCGCTCTAACCACCAGCCCCCACTCCCCTCCCCGAGCCAGGGAGAGAACCCAGGAGTCCTGGGCCCCAGCCCCTGAACCAGGTATTTCTTCCCGGTTCCGGTGGCTGCACTTTCTGTCCCGGGTGTTTTCTGGGCCCCGGGGCTGGTTCCGCGTGAGGGGCTGGGCCTGGCGGGGAGCTCAGTGGGCATCCACAGGGAGGACTGGAAAGAGGTGTCGGTTGGGGACTGGTTCAGCCCGGCCGGGGTCCCCTCCCCTGTGGTGTGAATGCAAAATTCAGGCTCCTGCTCGGAGAAGCCAAGTGGGAATCGGGAGTTCAAGTCGGGATCAATCCACAGGGCTGGGTTTGCGGGCGGGTCACCTTATTCAAATCCTGCTGTTTGGCTCCTGATTGACCCTGGGGGGCTTGGCTCCGAATCTCACCCTGCTCCTAGTGCAATCAGGAGTGACTCCGGATTGACCCTGGGGGGCTTGGCTCCGAATCCCACTCTGTTCCTCATGCAATCAGGAGTGACTCTGGATTGACCCTGGGGGGCTAGGCTCCGAATCCAGCCCTGCTCCTAGTGCAATCAGGAGTGACTTCGGATTGACCCTGGGGGGCTTGGCTCCGAATCCCACCCTGCTCCTAATGCAATCAGGAGTGACTCTGGATTGACCCTGGGGGGCTAGGCTCAGAATCCCGCCCTGCTCCTAGTGCAATAAAGAGTGACTCTGGATTGACCCTGGAGGGCTAGGCTCAGAATCCTGCCCTACTCCTAGAGCAATCAGGAGTGACTCTGGTTTGACCCTGGGGTCTAGGCTCAAAATCCCGCCCTGCTCCTAGTGCAATCAGGAGTGACTCCAGATTGACCCCAGGGCAGCTGAGATCAGAAACCAGTCCTGTTCCCACTGAAATCAAGGGTTAATCTGCATTGACCCTGAGGCAGACCTTAAATCAGCCAAACGACTCCCCTCGCATCCCCAGGAGCCCGGCAGTCACCTCTGGCCTGCCGGGGCCTGCCCCGATCCGGCACACCCCACTCACCGCTCAGCACTCCTCGGCATCCCGGCTAGCAGGGGACCAGTGCGAAATCCGCCCCACGGGCAGGGATTTATAGGCCGCCGTGGGGCGGCCGCGCTCCCCGAGGGTGCGACTTGCCGGTGACTCAGTGGAAACGGAGCACCAGGACGACGTGTCCCGCGTGCCCTTTCTGGGGGGTTTTTCTTTGCTCGAAAATAACACCAGCTTCTCGGTCGGGGTTTTCGGCGCCCCAGCCCCCGAGGCTTCTGAGCACCGAGAAGCTACCGCAAAACTCTCAGTGTGCGAGGGAAAGAAAACCACAGAGCACACGAGACACACACACGCGGGTGCACACCCTCACCCTCACCTGCACACGCCTGCCCGCCAGGGGCAACGGCTTCACGGGGGGGCTCAGGAGCCAGGCCGGGCCCTTCGGGAGCGGGGCTGAGGGATTGGGGTCGGGCGGGAAGCCTGGGGCGGGCGCGTGTGTCTGCCATGCGGGAGCAATGGGCCTTTGTTGCTAATGGCGCAGGGAGAGAACCCAGGAGTCCGGGCTCCCAGCCCCCCAGCTCTAACCACCAGCCCCCACTGCCCTCCCAGAGCTGGGGGGAGAACCCAGGCGTCCTGGCTCCCAGCCCCCCCCCTGCTCTAACC
>NW_027425757.1:0-2566 GCF_003597395.2 Chelonoidis abingdonii
TCACCTATAAAGAATGGCTCAGGTTTGGGAATCTTCCTTACTTCCTCAGCCATGAAGACTGATGCAAAAAATTCATTTAGTTTATCCACAATGGCCTTATCGTCCTTGAGTGCTCCTTTAGCATCTCGATCATCAGCTGGCCCCACTGGTTGTTTAGCAGGCTTCCTGCTTCTGATGTATTTAAAAATGTTTTGCTATTACTTTTTGAGCCTGGGCCCTTTTAAATTGCTGGAGTGGGCCTCATGGTGTGTGCAATTGCTCTGAGCCCTGCGCTTTGGGGTCCCCAGGGGCTGGCAGGATTGGCCAGCACGAATTCATCAATTCCACCCCATGCCCCACCCCCACCCCCGGGTCAGCCTTGGCCTTGGCCCTGGGGCCCAGAATTTCTGTTGGTAGGCCTGCCCAGGACTGAGATTAAATGCATGTGTAGCAGCATGCTGCATTGCCCGGAAGATCCCTACTCCAACCTTAAATAACTTTAATTTTTTTATCCTAAATTAAGAAAAGTTGTTTTAGCAAGCTTAATATTAATTAATGACATTCAGGATTGTGTGATTCAATGGTCAAAAATCTCTTCTGTATTTTAGATAAATATTGACTCTGCCCAAATGTTATATTACATCTGTCTCTCAGAGCCATATATTCCTCAGTTGAAATCTCTTGGGAGAAGAGATGTGGTATTTACTGATATATCTACCTGGAATCAGAGGACCTTATATAGACTGTAACAATCTAAGGGGCTCTTTAGACACAAGCTCTTCGGAGAAAGGGCAAGGTCTTTCACTTGTTTTTGTGAGACACCTTCCCCATGTTGTGTGCACTCAAAGAATAATAAATATTGATGATTTCAAGAAGTTCTTCAGTTCAGGGACTATGTCTTTCTGTATATTCTGTGAAGTGTTTAGCTCTCTTTCAGGTGACATAGCAATAAATAATAAAATTGGTCAAATTTTGAAACCAGCTTATGTGACAGAGTCCTTATAAAGTTAAATGCTCACTATTTAGTTATGATCTAGTTTTCTAGAATGTAATATTTTTATCAGTCTGAAGAGGTTGAGAAGTACAGTACATAATTTATCTAGAAGCAACTCTGTTAACTGGTAGCAGTGGTTGCGATGGTGGGAGACAGAAGTTTCTGGTGGTTTTATTGGATCAGTAGGGATTCCAAATGAAGCTTTTTCATCTTCTGGTGAGGATGGCTGTGTATACTTGACAACTTACGTTTAAAACCATTGGTACTACCCATCCAAGATAATGGAGCAGCTGATATGGGACTTGATTAATACAGAATTAAAAGAGGGTAATATAATTAGTGCCAATTAACTTGGGTTTATAGAAAATAGGTCTTGTCAAACTAACTTGATATCTTTTATTGATGAGATTAAAAATCAGTGCCAGAGTTGTCACTAAAGTGGGTTTATCTGACCAGAGTTGGTTCTAGGGACAGGCAAGCGGGATTATTGTATGGGTGCCAACTTTCAAGATGCATCACACTGCTGAGCTTTTTGCGCCGCTTATAGGACAACCTTTTTTTTTTGGCTTAGCTGGTTGGGATGGGAGCCCTGAAAATGATACAAGAGTCACTCCTGAATCTGACTTATCAAGTCCAGGAATCCTGACTTTCTATGGATTGAAAGAAAAAGGGTGAGCACTCACTGCACCATTAGAGTTGCTGGGCATCTGGTTTTCAACTGGAATGCCCAGTCGAAAAGGAAACCTGGTGGCTCTGGCCAGCACTGCTGACTGGGCCACTAAAAGTGTGGTCGGTGGTGCAGCAGGACTAAGGCAGGCTCCCTGCCTGCCCTGGCTCTGAGTGGCTCCCGAAAGTGGCCAGCAGGTCCAGAGCCGCCAGGAGCAGCCACAGGGGCTCTGTGAGCTACCTGAGTGCTGGCTCTGCAACTCCCATTGGCTGGGTACCTCAGCCAATGGGAGCTTCGGGATGATACCTGTGGGCATGGGCAGTGCGCAAAAAGCCTCCTGGCTCCTCTACTTAGGAGCCTGATATGCCAGTAGCTTCCAGGAGCTGCCTGAGGTAAGTGCTGCCCAGCTGGAGCCCACACCCTGCAACTCCACCCCCTGCCCCAGATTAGAACCCCTTTCTGCACTCCAAACCACCTCCTATACCCCAACTCTCTGCCCCAGCCGAGCCCTCTCCTGCACCCAAACTTCCTCCTGGATCCCGCACCCCACACCCCTGTCCTAGATCTGAGCCTCCTTCCTCACCCAAACTTCCTTCTGGAGCCCACCCTCCACATCCCCACTCAGGGCCGTCCTTAGCCATAGGCAGAATAGGCAGCCGCGTAGGGTATCACTCTGCCTGGGGGCACCACTCTGCCAGGAGCCCAGACAGATGGGAAGCAGTGAAGCATGTAAGAGCAGGGCTGCTGGGTCTTAGAGAGAGCCGAATGCAGCACAGTCTGAGGGAGGGGCTGCTGGGAAGTCTCTGGGAAGGGGTGAGGGAAGGAACTCACCCGCAGGGGGTGGGCTGGAGGTGCTCAAGCACTAGGAATATTCAAGGCTGGGGGCTGTGCTCCACCAATATTTGGAGCTGGGTTTCTCCCCTGCC
>NW_027425758.1:0-1996 GCF_003597395.2 Chelonoidis abingdonii
TTTCCAGGCAAAAGGATAAAAAGTGAATTGTAAATTGATCAAGATTGGCTCCTACTGACCACTTCTAGACTCCAAAGGAAATCCTAAAGAAATTGTTCCTTGGCTAAAGGTTGGTGGCTGTTGCATGGGTTCCTTATTAGAGAGCTCAGAAGGGGGTGAAAATTGCTATGGTTCTTTTAATTTCATCTCAAGAGCAGAGGGTCTAATTAAGGGGATATGCTTCTTTCCCATATGCTCTCCAAAGGTGCCCTTCTTTCTCAAATAGTTATGGATATAATTGCTCCCTCTCTGTGCCTCATGCTATTAAAATGACCTTAAAAGTATTATTTTGGGTTCACTTCATTTTCTGATATTTTCCTCTTGAAGGCTCTCTCTGGCACTCAGAAGTGTTTATTTTCTTTTTTTCTCTCTGCTTCTCTTTCCTCTCTGACACATAAGGGAAAAAATGTGAAAAGTGTGTTTCCATGTTCATTCCATCCTCTGCTTCCTTTCAATATCTCCGACACAAACTAATGAAAAGTCATGTTCAGAATGGGCAAGGTTTCTCTCCTGTGTCGAGAGCCAACACAAGACCAAAATGTCACTGAAGTCCCACTCAAGTCTTATTTTCAGTGCTTTAGTGGCCTTGAAATAGTGGTCTCATGCTGGTGAATTTTGCTCAGTGAGACTGATACTGTGATCTCTATGTGAATCAGATCTGATGGTTCCACTTGTAGAGTGTGTTGAGTTCTTGAAGCTTGGTAGCACACAATTTGAGGTGGGTGGGGTTTTTTTGTTTTTGGTGGGGAGTTGTTTTCTGTTTTGTTTCCCCCTTTGTAATTTTTTTTTGTTTTATTTTGTAATCAGAACAGATTCAGGCTGCAGAGCTGGCCTAAAGGAGAAATGTCAGTGTACTCATGTGCATTGAAGGACTTGTTCTCTAGAGATTGCATCTCTGTTGAACAGCTCACTGGAGCTCTACAAAATACCGATTACAGTCAAATCTGACAATCATTTGAATCTCTGTGCATGTCAACAATTGTCCTTAGATCAGAGCTGACAGAAAGATCTCTAGCTATGTGGAAACAGATATCAAGTCGTTCAAGCAGTCTTCCCAGTTGTTAAACACAGATACATTTTAAATCACTTTAGGTCAGGGGAAAGAACACTTGCAAGAAAGCAGGATGACAACTAGGTGAAAAAATGAGAGAGCTAAAAAAGCTGCTTGCAAAAGCTTCAGGTTCCTTCAAAGCATCAGTAACTACAAAAGCATTTGGCTTTCCTACCTTAACTAATGCAGCTGCTTGTGACAATAGAGCCTTCTAGCACGCAACCTGGCTTTAGAAATGTTCATCTGAGAGACTGAAGCACTGGTTACAGCATTATCAGTAAAAATTGGTTTTGAAGGAAGAATTGAATGCTTGAATAAACTGAAGACATATACAGGTATCAGCAGTGATAATCTAGTTCTTGAATGTGCAGTGCACTGTAGTATTCTAGGATGAACATGATCAAAGTTTGCAATGGTCAAGATTATGTTGTCTTCTTGGCATCATAACAGGGCTGAAATAAGGTCCTATTGAGACCTTGTAAAATCAAACAAAACAGCCTTCCTACCTCGAACAAGATTATGCAAATATGCCATTTTTACAAAGTTTTGCTTTTGTTGGAGGTCTCTGAGAGCTGGTGGGGCAACCAGAGCCCTGTGATTACAGTGTCTACAGATGCATACAGAGGACTATGCATATTACTTTTAAAAAAATGAATAGTTAGAAATGTTTATAAATAATTGCATCTACAGGGAGATACTAAAGGAAAAAAGTGTGCCCCTTCCAACCATTTTCAAAACTTGGGGTGGGGGGGGCCCTCCCATGATGCTTCCATCTTATGGGCCTGTTGCGCCTTCAAGACCATAACCTGGTCTCCTCTCTTGAAGGAACGGTCTCTGGTATGTTTATCATACCAGGCCTTTTGCTCTTCCTGAGTATCCTTTAGGTTTTCTCTAGCAAGGGCTAGA
>NW_027425759.1:0-1237 GCF_003597395.2 Chelonoidis abingdonii
AATGGCTATTAGCCAGGATGGGTAAGGAATGGTGTCCCTAGCCTCTGTTTGTCAGAGGGTGGGTTGGATGGCAGGAGAGAGATCACTTGATCATTACCTGTTAGGTTCACTCCCTCTGGGGCACTTGGCATTGACCACTGTCAGTAGACAGGACACTAGGCTGGATGGACCTTTGGTCTGACCCAGTATGGCCATTCTTTTGTTCTAAGCTAAATGAATCCAAAGTTATGGAGACAGATATGAGTCAAGGAAGCCAGCAGAATATCAGAAACCTGGGAAAATCTCTGACTGGATGGGCTCAGGCATTTGGTCACAAGCTGAGGTGGTTCCAAAATTTTGGATTTTTTTTAAGCAGTATTTTTTTCAATTGTTTATTTAAACAAACACAGCAAGCAGCAAATATTTGGCCACACACTTCTGAAATCCCAAACAATGTTCAGGTTTTGGCAGACTAATTTCAGCTTTTCAATTAAAAAAACCACAACAAATTTTGAAGGAAAGCAGACATTGTCCATGATGTGGAAGGCTTTTAAATGTTTATTTTTCCCAGGCCTTCCCGGGGAGGAGGGGCAAGTCGGGCAATTTGTATTGTATAGTATTCCAACTTTTTTTTAATGGAAGGGGCCCCTGAAATTGCTTTGCCCCAGGCCCTCTGAATCCTCTGGGCAGCCCTGCTTTAGTTGACAATTTGTTATTGTTCCAGGCTCCATCTTGCAAAAGACCAAAGATTCTGACAGTTTTGCCAGTTGTACTAGTGAGCTCAGCACCATTATCTACATTGCTGTAACACTAGAGCCAAGGTAGCAAAATTGGTCGGCTTTAACAGCTAGACAGGGAGGTAAAGCCCTCGAACAGGAACCACAGAGGATAAAACTGGGGTAGTTTTGTGGATTTGTTTGGAAACAGGTGTCATTGGGAATACTCAGGAGCCCTGGCCTTAGCTCATAGCAACGTTTTGACTCTGAACAGGCCTGATCCAAAGCCCATTGAAATCAATGAGAGTCTTTCCATTGACGTCAGTGGGATTTAGCTCAGGCCCTTATTTCCTGAAAAAACCAAATGCTGTTAGTTCCGAAAGTGAAAGTCTGCAGGGAGGTTTGTTAGCTAAAGTCAAACTATTTCCCATGTTCTGAACACTGCGGATTAAGTTCCACAACTGCAGCCAGCTCTTGCTCGGGTCAGCAGCCTGCCAGGGACTCAGACACACTTGGGAAAGTCAGGTATTGTAACATCATTC
>NW_027425760.1:0-2124 GCF_003597395.2 Chelonoidis abingdonii
CCCCACTCCAGAGCCCACACTCCAACTCCCAATTTTGTGAGCATTCATGGCCTGCCATACAAATTCCATACCCTGATGTGGCCCTTGGGCCAAAAGGTTTGCCCACTCGTCTTTATAGAATAGACTAACAAATCTGTGAGCTAAACACTATATATTTTAAAAATTGCCCCCAAAAAGTCATTTTCACAATAGCCCATATTGCAAGATTTCTTTTAATTAAAGAGTTAGGAAACAAAGTAGTAACATTAAAACAATACTTTGAAAGAAGTGGTTGAGATTTATTTTAAGTCTGAAAATTAAAGAGTTCCAGATGAAATTGTGTCCCTCATCAGCCTGTATGTGTCTGGTTATTGAAGCTCACACAGTATATATACCTCTTCCTCAATATAATGCTGTCCTCGGGAGCCAAAAAATCTGACTGCATTATAAGTGAAACCTCATTATATTTTACTTGCTTTGATCCACCGAAGTCCACAGCCCTGCCTCCCCCCGTCCCCACCCAGAGCACTGCTTTACCGCATTATAGCCTAATTTGTGTTATATCCGGTTGCATTATATTGAGGTAGAGGTGTAGTAAACTGCTCAGAGATCCCTACAACATTTACAGTTACCTACTGGTTAAAGGGACACTGTTAAGGGACCTCAAAGATTACTCTGCCCTCTTCCAGTAAAAATATCATGTCCTATGTGCTATCTTTGTTAGAAATTCTGGCTTCCAGAAATGTGTATGGAGCTGCAAATTTGATTTTAAAAATTACTGCACCTCACTTTTTAGAGGGTTCATTGTCCTTTCAATAAGTAAGTGTTAGTTTTATAAGATAAAGCCAGACATTTTTAAGAGTGGATTGGCATAGCTGTATCCTTTAAGGATAGTATTGACACTGTTGTTTTAAATATTATGGCATCAGTCAATTTAAACAGACACACAGGGCCAAATTTTCAATAGTATTTTATACTAAATTGTGTGGACTCATTTGCACTTATGAAAAATCCAAAATACACGTGCAACTCTTGATGCATATACATATAGACATTTGTTCTTGCACATCTGAATCTGTTCATACAAATTAAAAACATTGGCCCTGACTATTGTTTGAACATACTGTCGGTTATTCTATTAAATTCTTAACACTGATTCTCAGTGTGACACTGTTCAATTTCCAGTAGTTCGTGGAAAAGTAAATTCCTGAAAGGATTAAGCACTATTACAAGTAATGATGCCAATGGTCTACAAGAAAGAGATAATTCCCTTTCTAATCCTTTGGTCTATTATTCTTCAGGGCTTTTCTCCTAGCAGGTAGAAGTCTAACTTTTTAGCCCCCGCTAAAGCAATGACATCATTTTGTGTGTCAGTATGGCATTCGATTAATGCAAGGCTTTCTGCAGAAATCATTATAAAAATTAGTGTCTTGCTTACTTAGTTGCATTAACAGATTTAGCTTTCATTCAAAGGATTTTTTGTCTGATAAAAGCTATGTTATTCCTTTGCAGGCTAGAACATTGGAGCCATTAACCAGTAACTGAGTTGGTAACAGAAAAGAATGTATTTTCTTGAGTACCACACACTTCGTAAGTAATTGGAAGCTGTCATGCAAATTGCACCAACGGGAGTTTCAAACAGAGGATGCTCCTGACTGTTGGCATGGCTATAACTGGAAACTGAATGGGTAATTAAGTAAATGGGGATTATTATTATGCAGTTGGCTATTCATTTTCTAGCTGTAACCAAGTCAAGCTACCTCATATTTGTGAGCAGACTAGAGGAATTCAGTTCCTCAGTTTTGCCCTCCCAATGAAAAGATTTTCAGGAACTGAAAATGTTTCCACCAGAAATTTCATCTTGGAATTCAATACTTCATACTAGCTGTTTATGTAGCTTGGGGGAGCAAAGAATGTAGCTCTACAGGACTTGGTTTGTGAGTAGGACTGTCGATTAATCGCAGTTAACTCATGCAGTTAACTCAAAAAATTAATCACGATTTAAAAATTAATCATGGCTAGTCACAGCTTTAATGGCACTATTAAACAATAGAATACTAATTGACATTTATTAAATATTTTTGGATGTTTCTCTACATTTTCAAATATATTGATTTCAATTACAACACAGAATATAAAGTGTAC
>NW_027425761.1:2212-4126 GCF_003597395.2 Chelonoidis abingdonii
GAAGGGTGAAGGATTAGAATGAAAAATCAAATTGCATTAGTTCATTTAAACTTGGTTAATAGTTTGTTTTTTGAACTTTGCACACGAAGTAGTTTTTGTCACATCTGTTTCTATGTCATCTACAACAGGGCTGTACAAAGGGTCTCCATAATAGTGAGAAGCCCCCTGAGCCTGTGAAACCTGAAGTCAAAACTACCTCTGAGCGAAAGGAGCTAGCTGAACTGAAACCTAAATTTCAAGAGCATATAATTCAGGCACCAAAGCCAGTGGAAACCATTAATAGGCCAAGGTACGGTATATTGAACTGGGATTTGTGCCAAATTTGTTTCCAGTGGCTAACTTAGAACTTGTTTTGGTTATTGCCACTGATTTTATCTGGAAGGTACTATGGTGACAAGCAGCAGCATTAAATCTTAAAATAGATATCCTAACCATTCATTATATATTACATAATTGTCAAGTGGACATTAATTTATTAAGTCAGACATTTTTTCAAACCTAGCAATGACAATATTTAAATTGCAGCTTTTGGTTTTATATGGCATCTCTTATATGGATTAATTCAAAATGTTTTAGTTACATGCTGTGGAAGCATAGGCAAATGCAATGACCATTGTGTACTTGAGAATAGCTTGTACACTGTCTTTAGATATCTTGGTAGGATAATTGGCAACAATATTTAAGTTATTTCTAATTTTGATCTGGACTTGCCTGAAATATGGACATAAAGGTCCCTTGGTTAACATCTCTTCTGAAGGACAGAAACATAGTACAGAACCCCTCAGTGTTGTCATTATATAAGAGCCAAAGTTCTAGTGTGGAACCTTGTGGTCAAGAGTACTGATAACTGAGCTATATCGACATAGTGATATTGTTATTGGAATATACAATTTTTATTGATTTCTTAACTTTGTAATCAGCCCTTAAAACACACAATGAGAAATTGAACACATACGTTAGTTATATTTGTCAATTTAGCATTCTGCCACAAGAAGTAAAGCCACTCTACCAAATCAAATAATGTGATTTTTATCTAAATCACTCTTTAACTTTCACCTCAGGTTTCTTAATGCCTGTGATTAAAATATGGGCTGTCTATTCATGGGTTTCAACTGTTCTGTTCTAACATACTTTTCTTGTAGATAAGGTGACAGATAATACAAATAATAAATGTTGTCATAGTGCCCAGGAGCTATAGAGAAGGAACAAGACCACATTGTGCTAGGTTTTGTACAAACAGAACAAAAAGACAGACCCTGCTCCAAAGATCTTACAATCTAAGTGTAAGACAAGACAATATAGGAATACAGCCAGATAGGGAAGTACAAGGAAATAGTGAGATAATGCATTAGCATAAGCAATGGTCTCAGCATACTAGTGGCTTAACTGTTGTCAAGTTTTTGTAGGCGTTATGGCAAAGCGGAGTTATAAGGAGTCTAATGAAGTAGCTCTGCAGATGTTTACAGGGAGTTGCTCAAGCATGAGGGACAGCATGGGAGAAAGCATAAAGGTTTTTGTTTAAAAATTTTGAAAGTCTGCTAATGGGGGCTGGCCTCATGCGCCTATTGGAGGCAGGAGTCAGCATCTCATTATTGAATGAGAGAATGGGGAGAGGTCATGAAAGGCCTTGAAAATGAAGACCTGCAGCTTTTGTTTGATACAATAAAAAAGGGGGAGCCAGTGGAGACAGGGCCAGCTCTACTGTTTTTGCCACCCCAAGCAGTGCGCTGTATTGCCGCCACAGACGGCGGGGGCAGTCCTTGTACCGTTAGGGTGGCGTGCGCGTTTCCATGGCAGCAATTCGGCAGCAGCTTCTGTGTTCAGCCAGAAGACAGAAGCTGTGCCTTGCAGACAGCTGAACATAGAAGCTGCCACCGAATTGCCGCCACCACGGAAACGTGCATGCCACCGTAA
>NW_027425762.1:0-1105 GCF_003597395.2 Chelonoidis abingdonii
GAGCCAGGACTCCTGGGTTCTCTCCCCAGCTCTGGGAGGGGAGTGGGTCTAGTGGGTTAAAGGAGGGGGTCTGGGTGCCAGGGCTAGCGGTTAGAGTAGGGGAGGGTCTGGGAGCCAGGACTCCTGGGTCTATCACTACCTGCAATTCCCTAGTTGAAAGGGTGGTTTCAGACTCAGCCAGAAAACGCACCTTCCCCACCCTCGTATCAGTGCGCTCAGACTGTTTGGCCCCAGCTGCTGACCCTCGGCCACCCAGACCGTTTTCCAAACACCCAGACAGGGATTTCTCTACACTCCCCCCCACGTAGATCCCCCCGAACTCCCCGATTGCCCCCCTCCCATGGTCAACTGCTTACATCATGCAGTGTTGCCAATGTAATCATTTTCCAACCCCCCACCCACCCCCGCTTGGAAATTCAAACACCCTCTAATTTCCATTCCTGGGGGACATACTGAGACACGGACACAGAGAAAAGCTTTACCTGGAACCCACCACCCGGTTATGTTCACTCGGCTGCGAGCAGGGAAGAGAAGCTCCTTTCCCTTGTAACATGGGTGGGGACCAAAGCCAGGGTTTCCTGGAACGTAAAATGAAAGTAGAAGAGTTGGAAATCACATGAGTACAAAAAGGTCGAGAGCTGCTTTACCAGGGGAAACTGAGCACGGAGGGGACTAGGGTTGTGATGAAATCTCCAGGATTGGCAATGTCACACAGCAAATCAGGGGAGAAATGGAGAGAACCCAGGAGTCCTGGCTCCCAACCCCCTGCTGTAACCCACCAGCCCCCACTCCCAGAGCTGGGGAGAGAACCCAGGAGTCCTGGCTCCCTGACCCCTGTTCTAACCTATCAGACCCCCCTCCCCTCCCAGAGCTGGGGAGAGAACCCAGGAGTCCTGGTTCCCAGCCCAGACTCCCATCCCAGAGCTTGGGAGAGAACCCAGGAGTCCTGGTTCCCAGCCCCCGTCCCCTCCCAGAGCTGGGGAGAGAACCCAGGAGTCCTGGTTCCCAGCCCCCACTCCCCTCCCAGAGCTGGGGAGAGAACCCAGGAGTCCTGGCTCCCAGCCCCCCCTGGTCTAACCACCAGCCCCCACTCCCCTCCCAGAGC
>NW_027425763.1:0-3307 GCF_003597395.2 Chelonoidis abingdonii
GGTTTCCTGATTGGTCTTCTGGTCAGGTCTTTGGTTCCCTTTGTTACCCTTCACAGGTAAAAGAAACATTAACCCTTAGCGATCTGTTTATGACAAGGCTACATATGTGCCATTGGAATCACAACTTTAAAGCTAAAGAACAGTACAGTCAGTATATAATTATAATACATGCAATGGATTGCAGCCTTCCAGAACAATTGCAAAACATGCTCCTATTTCATAATGTTGGTGTCACTAGGCATAAATCGAGGTAACTCGGGAAAATGGAAGATCACGAGTGTCGATAAAGCCCTCCTGCTCAGGCCTCAATGAATCATTGTTCCTCCATGTTTAACACTTTGTGTAACCTAATGTGTCAATAGCTGTAAAATGTAATGTCAGCAGTTAGTTTCCTGATTGTAACAGCCAGTTCCCTGCTGTAATACACTGGAGCTAGATTGAAGCAAGTTTCAAGGCCACTCTTAGATACAGCATACATGTCTCTGCAGCAGAAAGGGGAGAGGGAGGGGGAAGACAAAAGGATTGAGTGAGAAAAGATACTGCAGCTGGATGGGAAAGGAGGGGGGAGTGAAAGATCA
Source organism: Chelonoidis abingdonii (assembly GCF_003597395.2). Taxonomy (NCBI): domain Eukaryota; kingdom Metazoa; phylum Chordata; order Testudines; family Testudinidae; genus Chelonoidis; species Chelonoidis abingdonii. The sequence continues at coordinate 579 of NW_027425763.1, forward strand.
GCTAGTCAGCAAGAAAGTTTTTGTAGTAAACAACTGGGATGTAAAAGGAAGAAACTGCTTGTTTTAGGTGTGCAGGATTTGAGATTCCATTCTCCCTCGCACCTTATTTGAGCTCAACTAAACCTGTGTTTGCTTCTCCACCCTGGTATGTTTATTGGCGTGGTGCACACCGGGCGACAGACCCCCCCGCTGTTGTCCCCTCGGGCACTTTGTGCAGGCAACAATAACACCTGCAGAACTGGATCTCAGCCTCTGCCCCCATTCCAAAGACAGCAATCTTAGGTACTTTTGGCTCTCATCATGATACCATAGTATATGATCACTTCACAAGCTTTAATCAGTGGTGAGCTGCAGACGGTCCGCACCGGTTCGCTAGAACCCGTTGCTAAAATTAGACTCCAGTAGAGAACCGGATGTTAAAAAGCCAGGCAAGTAGGAGACTCTGGTTCACACGACTGCCCTGTCCCCTACCTGAGATCCTAGGATTTCCTGCTCCCCGCCCCCTACCCCGCAGAGCCTCAGCATGGTCAGCCGCGGCCAGCTCAGCTGAGCTCCAGCTTCATCCTGCTACTTTGAGCAGCCGCCAAAAGGTAAGCAGGGGCTGGAAGCTCCAGGGCCGCCCCGGGGGAAGTGGGGCAATTTGCCCTGGGCCCTGCAGGGGCCCCCTGCCCCACGAGGATGTCACCTCCTGCCCCTAGCCCCTCCCCTGCAGATTCACAGCATGGCCAGCCGCAGCTTCCTCCTGCTGCTTTTAGTGGCCGCCAAGGTAAGGGGGGACTGGGAGTTCCAGGGCCGTCTAGGGGGGCAAGTGGGGCAATTTTCCCTGGGCCCTGCAGGGGCCCCTTGCCCCACAAGGATGCCCTCCCACCCGTTCCCCCCACAGAGCCACAGTGGCCAGCCGCTGGCAGCTGGGTAGCTCAGCTGAGCTCCAGCTTGTCCTGCTACTTTGAGCAGCCGGCAAAGGTGGGGCTGCAAGCTCCAGGGTCGCCAGGGGGGCAAGTGGGGCAATTTGTCCTGGGTCCTGTAGGGGGCTCCTGCCCCACGAGGATGTGCCCCCCCCAACCCTGACTTCACCTTCCCCTGGCTCAGAGCGTTGTGCATTTTTTAGTTCGGGCAGTGCTGTAGTGGGGACGTGTGTATAGTGTGTGCGCTGGACAGAGTTGTGTGTTGCAGGGCGGCTGTTTAGCAGGTACATTGTGCAGCTGGTAGAGAGTCTGCACAGTGGTGGGTGGGGGCTGGAGGTTGTGCACTGGGGAGGGATGTATAATACTTGGGGTTGTGCAGTTCAGGTCACTTATGGTGTGTATGGGAGGAGGAGGGCTGTGTACAGTGTGTTGTGCTTGTGTTACTGGGGGTGAGGTGCTGTACGCTCTGCTGGGCCTGCACAGGGTTCTTGCAGCACAATGGATTGTTTGTTGAGTGTGGTGTAGATGGGGGCTGTTGTGCAGTGGTTGTGTGGCTGGCGTGCCTTGGGTTGGCTGCCTAGGGCTCCTGGAAGCCAGCAGCTTGTTTGCTGAGCTGTAATTATAAACCTCTGAATGCAGCTCCTGGAAGAGCCTGTGTGATGAGGGAAGGATGGACCCAGGACAGGATGTGTGCGGGGGGGAGGGCTCCTTTTATCCTCCAGGGGAGAGTCAGGCCCCAGTTCTTCCTCTGGGTGGGCTCAGCTGTCTCCTGCGGTAGCATTTGGTAAGGTGAGCGGTGGCTAGTGGGGCAGGGTCCCCGGTCCCAGGTTAGGTTGACCAGGTGTCCCGATTTGGGGGTTTTTTTTTCTCATATAGACGCCTATTACCCCCTATCCTGTCCGAATTTTTCACATTTGCCGTCTGGCCATCCTACCCCGGGTAAGCCAAATGGAGCAGCCTGTGCCCAGGTAGCACTTAAAAAGCTTTTAAATTTAACAAAGGCTCGGGCAGCTGTCCACCCAGCCCCCAGCTCACTTCCCCCTCTCTCAGGGCTGGTGCTTCCATTTAGGCAGCCTAAGCAATTGCCTAGGGCGCCAGGATTATTGGGGGGCGGCATTTTGCCGGCGGAGGGTGGCAAGCAGCTCCGATGGACCTGCTGCAGTCCTGCCGGCGGAGGGTCCCCTGGTCCCGCAGCTCCAGTGGAGCTGCCGCAGGCATTCCTGTGGACGGTCCGCTGCTCCAGCAGCTCCGGTGGACCTCCCGCAGGCACGGCTGCGGCAGCTCCACCGGAGCCGTGGACCAGCGTGGGGGCAGCAAAACGGCCGTGCGCCTAGGGCGCTAAAAACACTAGCGCCAGTCCTGCCCTCTCCCCAAACACTCCATCCACCTTCTCCTCCCTCTCCCCTGCTTCCCGCAAATCAAATGTTCGTGGGAAGCCTGAAACAAGCAGCAGGCAGGTAAGCTGGTGGGGGAACACACGGAGGGCTCCAGGGAGGCACGGCGCGCGTGGCCCAGTCCGGCTCCACTTCAGCGGCTCCCCCTGGCCCCATCCGAGCGCCCCTGGCTTGGGCTGGTCCCAGCCGAGCAGCTCCGGCTCGGGGAGTCGGGTCCAGCAGCGCCGGCCGAGTGGCTCCGGCCCGGCCAGACTCGGAGAGTAGGGCCCTGCGGCGCCGGTCCCAGTGCTGGCCAAGCGGCTCCGGCCCAGCCCAGCCCGGCTCAGGGAGTAGGGCCCAGTGGCGCCAATCCCGGTCCGGCCGAGTGGCTCCGGCCCGGCCTGGCTCAGGGAGTCGTGCCCTGTGGCCCAGTCCCGGTCCGGCTGAGCGG
>NW_027425764.1:0-2249 GCF_003597395.2 Chelonoidis abingdonii
AGTCCCTATTCAAGCCCAAATTAATGCTGTTAAATTTGCAAATGAATTTTAGTTCTGCAGTTTCTCTTTGAAGTCTGTTTCTGAAGTTTTTTTGTTCAAGTATGGCTACTTTTAAATCTGTTATAGAATGTCCAGGAAGATTGAAGTGTTCTCCTACTGACTTTTGCATGTTACCATTCCTGATGTCTCATTTGTGTCCATTTATTCTTTTATGTAGAAAAAGTAACAGAAACGTTACTTTCCCCTTAAATTTAAATCATTCTGGGCTTGATCTTGCCAGGGCCTTAGCACTCTGGCACTGACTCAGAAAGCACTTTAACGCATGCTTCTATGCTGTCGTAAATAGGGATACTTTCCTGAAACAGGCCCTAAATTATATGCTTTTCTTTAATCATATGAGTAGTGTTACTGCTGTCACTGGGATTACACATGTGCTTCACTTTTCTACTGGATCTCAGCCCTTGTGCGCAACATCTTGCAGGATCAAGTCTTAGAGGTCTACTTGCACTAAGATAATATGGTGAGGAGTGTGGGATAGATTGCTAAAGTGCACCTGAGGTGGGCTTTTAACTACAGCGAGACAGATTCTTGGACTTCTGATCCTTATATATAATTCAATGGTTAGGTAGTCAGATGTCACATAGATTGGTGCAGCATTAAAATCTAAATCGATTGATAGAATATTTTTCCACGTGGTAGGAATAGTGTTCTTCTTATTGGCACCTTTTCCCTTAATGTAAACTAGAGTCCCAAAGCTTTTTTTTTAATCTTTGCTAAAAACCTCTCTTTGACTGCATAGGGAACATTATAATCTAGTTTCTATTGGGGCACCAAATACGCAAAGTTTACCCTGCCCTGCAGTTATCCAGTGGTCTCTGCAAAGTCCTTTGCTCACAGGCAATTTCCAACATCAAAGTCATTAAAGAGAGTACAAGCTTAGTATAGCAGTTTCCCCGCAGATGGTGGTCTTTTTCTCTTCCTTATTCAGCTGGGATATCCGTTATTTCGTTGAAAGATCACAGAGAGTTTGTAATTAAATAAAACTGCTGAGTAAACAGTTATAAATGATTTTGAAATGTTTAAGGCCCTTTGTAAATTCATGGGAGGTGGGGTGTCAGTTTTCAAAACATTGTCCATGTGTATGTAAATATGAGTTGTGTTGCTAAATCACCAGTGTTACTCCATTGTATCTCTCATATGTTTTCTTCCATGTGATGCATTAGTGTTCTAGGGAATATCACTTCAGAGTAATCTTCTTTTTCTGGCTAAAATGCATTATGCTCATAAAGTGAAAAAAAGACACTCACGGTGTACACTGAAATATGAGATTTCTATGATTCAGTAATCTAAATAGATAGATATGATATATACTATAAATCTAAAAATCACGGAACAGTCAATTCAGTTTTATATTCTGGAATAAATGTTTGTAAGGAAATACCCAGCTTCAAGCTAGATAAATCCCTATGCCTTCAGCAGCATAACATTTTCTTTATAGGTTGGTACTGAAACCTGGTTCCTTTCTGATTTTTTTCATAGTTGTTTTGTGTGAATATCATGCATTAGAACATTGCATTGGAGAATATTCTTGTCATTTGCAGCCAAGCAGAGAATACTGAGACTTCAGCCCTAAGTAGGATTAAGTTGTGTATCAGACTGTGGGCGTTTGTTGCATTTCTTGTTATCTGAACGTCTGAGGCTTTAGTGTTGTTGACATCTGGAGTATTTCTCAATGTGTTTGTATAATGTGTTTTATTCTCTCTCCATTATTGATCATATAGCCATTTGCCATTGCAGTCAGCTTTTTCCAAATGTTTGTAACCTCAGTTTTATTAGATCCTTTTACACTTTAGCAATTCTGTATTTGCTAAAATCGTCCTCAACAAACAGTGATTATGTGAGAGTCAAAGGTTCAAGAGCAGACTTAAGACAATCAGAAATGGGACCAGTGCACATAGAAATGTTGATGAGGTGATTCATTTGAACTTCAGAGAGATTGGGCTTGTCAGACCAGCCCTGCCAGATGATAGAATGACAGGCTGCTAAATGACCTCCTTACCTCCCTCTCCAGCTAACTGTGAAGTGCAGATTATTGGCTGTTAGACTGGTGGCAGGCAGAAAATGAAGTATAAGTAAACTTGAAGTGTGTTTAGGAGTCTGAGTGAACACTAATGAAACTATTTAGAATTATGTACTTTAGATTGGGCACTTAGAATCATAGACTATCAGAGTTGGAAGGGCCCTCAGGA
>NW_027425765.1:0-6670 GCF_003597395.2 Chelonoidis abingdonii
CCTGGCTGGGATGATTTAGTTGGGGTTGGTCCTGCTTTGAGCAGGGGGTTGGACTAGATACCTTCTGAAGTCTCGTCCAACCCTGATATTCTATAATTCTATAGCTCCACAGTGAGTTGAGCCTTGCTCCACAGCAGCCAAATCATAATACTTAGCCACTATCTTCACCGTGATTTGCAGGCATCAGCTAAATAACAACACTTACACGGTGCTTTACAAGCCAAATCATTCTCAATGCAACACCCTTGGTTCTGGTAATGTTTCACCAGGTCTGAACTTGACTCTGAGTGTGAGACACACATTAACGGGGGGGTCCTCAAAGCACCCCTGGAAGGTAGTTATGTACGGTAAGGCTTATCCTCCCGGTTTCACAGCTATGGAAACTGGCAGGCGGAAGTGAAGTGACTTGTACCACAAGAGGCATCAGTGTCATAACTGGGGCTAGTACCCGGGAGGTCCCTATACCCAGTGATGGGTGTAGGTGCAACACTCAAAGGTTTGGCTGAAGAACCAGACTTAGCTTCTCCTTCCTGGCATCCTGATGCATCAAGTACTGCCTGACCCCACTCCACTCCAGTCACTGAATAGCAGTTGCCTCTCTGGCAGAGCAGAAGCCAAAATTCTGGGCCTGGCTGGGTGGTTTCCCTTTGGCTGAGAAATCAGTGAGTCATTCACTGTAATGTATCAGAGGGGTAGCCATGTTAGTCTGGATCTGTAAAAAGCAGCAAAGAGTCCTGTGGCACCTTATGGACTAAGAGACATACAGGAGCATGACCTTTTGTGGGTGAATAGCCACTTCGTCAGACACATGTAATGGAAATTTCCAGAGGCCGGTATAAATATGCAGGCAAGAATCAGTCTAGAGATAACAAGGTTAGTTCAGTCAGGGAGGATGAGGCCCTCTTCTAGCAGTTGAGGTGTGAACACCAAGGGAGGAGAAACTGCTTTTGTAGTTGGCTGGCCATTCACAGGCTTTGTTTAATCCTGAGCTGATGGTGTCAATTTGCAGATGAACTGAAGTTCAGCAATATCTCTTTGAAGTCTGAAGTTTTTTTGCTGCAGGATGGCTACCTTTAGATCTGCTATTGTGTGTCCACTGTTTGTATGTCCTCTCATTCACTGTCATGAGGCCTGGGATTGTCTTTGTTTCCAAGACACCACCACCAGTGCCTTTCAGCCTCAACGTTGTTCCCTCTGACAGGATCTGGGAAAGCTGTAGGGTGGGACAGGCACAGAGGAGGAAGAAAAGGTGTGAATACACGGTAACTAACATGCGGTACGATCCCGGTAATGACAAGGCAGGTGTCTTTTCCACACATGGTGAACTTGTAGCAGGGAGATTGGAGTGAACTCAACCTGCTAACACCCTGTGAAAGCTACAACTGCCTCGTCCACACTAGGGTTTTACCACACATTGGCTACCAGGCATTAGCTCATACGAAGGTTCAAAAACACCTTTTTTTTTTTTCTACTGAAGATAGGCCATGGGTTATGTCTACACTGCACAGGTAAACAGGACTCTTACGTGGGTTTGAGCCTTACCCATCCCTACCATCCACACAGAAAATCCTCTGTTTGGAGACAAATTAAGCCTGGGCTCCACTTTAAGTCAGATTGGAAAATCGTGTGAACCAGAGTCAGAGACCAAAAGCCAGAGCAAATTCCTGACGTCTGAATTCAGCTCTGACCCTTGACTTGGCACGTGACCTGGGCTCCAATTCCTGATGACTGACTCCTGCTCTAGCCACTTGGCACAATTGCCCGTGTCCCCATCACTGACAAGTGCCAATCACCTGGGTTAACTGTGCAACATAGACATAGCACAGAGCATCTGCAGTTCACAAATAGCCTGTGGAACTCATTACCACAAGAATCATAGAATATCAGGGTTGGAAGGGACCTCAGGAGGTATCTAGTCCAACCCCCTGCTCAAAGCAGGACCAATCCCCAGACAGATTTTTGCCCCAGATCCCTAAATGGCCCCCTCAAGGATTGAACTCACCTTGGGTTAACAGGCCATTGCTCAAAACACTGAGCTATCCCTCTCCCAACAATAAATTATGGAGAGATAGCCTATCTCCTAGAACTGAAGACCTTGAAGGTCAGTGAGTCAGCCCCTGCCTTCAACTAGCAGGACCAAGTACTGATTTTGCCCCAGTCCATAGTGGTCCCCTCAAAAGTTAGAGCTTACAACCCTGGGTTTAGCAGGCCAACGTGCAAACCACCAAGCTATTTCTTTCCCCCCTAGATTAAAGGCCAAGCACTTAGCAGGATTCAGAATTGAGGAGAACATCCTGAGTTACTCAATAAGTAGTTTTAAACGTTTGGAAGGACATTAAGCGATCTTGCTCAGGGCTAAACTGATCTCTGTTCTGGTGGGCCTAGGAATAAATATCTCTATGGAATAAGATTATCATATCTGTCCTATTGTAAGTTTTTGCCACTTTCCTCTGAAGTAACTGAACTGGGCTACTGTCAACGACAAGTACTGGACTATCGATTTGATCTGGTCTGCGCTTTTCGTGCATCCGCAGCAGCCAGAGTTTTCGTCATCGTTAAAACAAATGTTGAAAATCATAGGTCAAATCAGAGTATGGTAAAATCAGATGCAACAGACGTGGATATAGTGGGTGGCACCTAATCCTGGCACAGCTGATCAGCACACCCAGCCATGTCTATATTTGTTACATTACACTCTCAGCTCTGCACACTGTTTACTATTACAGTGAAAACTGTGTAGAGTCACTAATGTCAGAGTTCAGCACGAGTATCCCTTTAACAACGCATTGGCATTGTAATCTTATAATGGCTCTCTCACAATACACCGACTTAGCATATACACCAGGTGTCACACTACTGAGGGCCATTGCCGCTGCCCTAACGAAAATAAGTTTGAACATATGTGATATCTCCATGAGAGTATATGTGACACACACCAAGGAGCACTATATTCCACTGTGTTCTGCTCTCTGGGGTTGCCTCACTATGAGAAACCGTTTTCATGAGGCCAGATAGCCTGTGGAAACTTCATTGCCACAAGACATTGCTGGACAAGAGTTTAGGATTTCAAAGAAGGCCTGGATCGATCCTGTACCTCATAATGATATGTAGAACTACACACAGTAAGAACTGAGGAGAAAAATGAGAGCTTTGGAAAGATATAAAACCGCATGCTCCAGGCATAAACACTCCCCGCCTCCAAAAGAAGAAAACTCTTCCAGAAAAAGCTATCCCAAAACTGCCCAGCTGTAAATTTCTTGCACCTTCTTCTAGGATCTTGAGTGCCCCAGTCTGGAGAAACCATAGTTGTTATGACTTGACTGCTAGGAGAGGCTCTGTGGGCTAGTGGCAGAGCACTGAACTCAGGAGACATGTTTGTTTCCTAGCTCCACACTGGCCATATCAAGTTGACCTGGACAACGTCACAGTTCCTGTACAGAGAACAGATTGTGGGAGGTTGTGCCCTAGTGCTTCGAGCAGGAGTCCGTAGCCAGAATAGGAGCCCGGGTCAAGCCTTCAATCAGAAATGAGAATCAGAGGCAAGGCAGCAACCAGGTTACAAGGCAGGAAGCAGGCTCGAAACAAGATGGGAAGCAGGGCTAGGAACAACGGGCAACAGGACTAAATGCAGTCCATTGGCAAATGCTGGGCAGGCTAACTGCTGCGCTGGGCTTAAGAGTGGCCTGGTCCACTCTTCCAGCCAATCAGGCACCCTGTTACAGGCCAGCTGTGCTTGTTAGTTTTTCCCAGAAACGCTCTGCTGCAGCCCTGATTTCTACACATCCCCAGTTTGTTGCCTCACTTCCCCATCTGAAAATGGGTAATAATGATACTGACCACCCGTAGACTCTTGAAGCTACTGGTGGAGAGCACTATGTAAAGGCTAGGGAATATTGCCAGGTGGTCTCCGTAGTCTGATCTAGTCCTGTGTTCCTGAGGAAAGGTTCTTGGGTTGGGTGAGATGCTGATGTCAGTGGAAAGCTGGCCATTACTTTAATGGGCCAGGATTTCCCCCTGCGGTTTTGATGGTTCGCAGTGAGGATGCTCTCTAAGAAAGCCAGAAAGTGGGCACCATTTGGACTCATCTTAGCCCGAGATTCCGAGGCGACACCACATTGGGGCGAGTCAGGAATGACATGACGCACTAAAACTAACAGTAACGTACCAAGCAAGGCAGTTTGTGGATTTGATCACCAACTGGGGATGAGAGCAAAACCGCAGCCCCAATGCTCCACAGCCATGGGCCACTCCTGGGTCCTGCAAGACCTATCAATCCCACCAGACCATCCCAAGCTGGAGCCCCGATGCAACGGCGACTTTGAAGCGCTTGTGATAATACCAACACCCATGCAGTGCAGTCACCATCAACAACGCTGATAGTCCGCAATATCAAGCCAGGCTCTATTTCAAGAGCTCTCTCTATCTCAGATGCTACAGTTCCACGTAACCAAACCACTTGCTCCGTTTCCCACTGAACCTGACATGAGCTACTCTGTACTGAGGTGGAATGAATTATCCTGCAATAGGCCAAACGGAGTCATTGCTTGTCACAGCACCCTAAACTCATGAACACAACAACCATTCATCTATCCAATCAAGCGACCAATAATAGCAACCTTTGTCTCAATGGGAGAGCTTCTCCCGTCAGCAAAGTTAATCCACCTCCCCGAGAGTATGTGAGCACTGGCAAGGAAAGGATCGCCCAATCAGCTTAAGTAACATAGAACAGGCCATAACTGGGTCCGGACAAAGGGATCCATCGTAGCCATTGGCGCTGACCCCGTGGTGGTCCGGAGGCTGGAGCACCCATGGAAAAAACTGGTGTGATGCTCAGCGCCACTAGCAGTTCCACACCCACTAGAGCTCCCTCCCTTACACCCAGCCCTCACCTCCGCCTCCGCCTCCACCTCCTCCCCTGAGCGCGCGTGTGCCCACTTTTCCCCCCCTACTCCAGCACTTGCACCATGGAAAAGCTGTTTTGCACAAGTGACGAGAGGGGAGCAAGGAGGAACGTGTACTCAGGAAGAGGCGTGGCCAGGCGGGATTTGCGGAAGAGGTCCAATGGGCAGGAGGGTGAGTTGGCTGGGGACTTTGGGGAAGGGGTTGGAATGGGGGCGGGCAGGGGTAGGAAAGGGGTGGAGTCAGGGCAGGACTGGGGCAGGCAGGGTGCGAGCACCCACCGGTGCCAGGGAAAGTTGGTGCCTATGGATCTAGCCCAGTATCCTGTCTTCCGAGAGTGGCCAGTGCCAGGTGCCCCAGAAGGCATGAACAGAACAGGTGATCATCAAGTCATCAATCCCCTGTCGCTCATTCCCAGCTTCTGGCAAACAGAGGTTAGGGGCACCATCCCTGCCCATCCTGGCTAATAGCCATTGATTGACTGTCCTCCATGAACTTATCTAGTTCTTTTTCGAAACCTATTATAGTCTTGGCCTTCACAACATCCCCTGGCAAAGAATTCCAGAGGGTGACGGTGCATTGTTTGAAGAAATGCTTCCTCTTGTTTGTTTTAAACCTGATGCCTGTTAATTTCATTGGATGACACTTAGTTCTTGTGTTATGAGGAGCAAATAACTCTTCCTTATTTACATTCTCCACACCAGTCATGATTTTATAGACCTCATATCACCCCTTAGTCATCCCTTTTCCAAGCTGAAAATTCCAGTCTTATTTCTCTCTGCTCAGATGGAAGCTGTTCCATACCCCTAATCATTTTTGTTGCCATTTTCTGTACCTTTTCCAATTCCAATATCTCTTTTTTGAGATACATAGAACTGTCTACAGAGGGGGTTAGGTAACTGTTGCTCAGGAGTGTGGATTATTCACAAGCCTGAGCAACATAATTATTCCACAAATATAGGTCTGTAGTGTAGATCTCTCTGTGCCTCAGCTCTTCTTCTTGCAGATGGGGCTATTGATACATCCTCTCTCACAGCCTTTGTCTGTTTTGACTGGAAACTCTTGTGTGTTCAACATCTGACACGATTGGGTTCTGACCATGGCTTGATGCTTTTAAGTGCATCCAGGTAGGTCATGCAAATAATGATGCAGATCGGATGTACAGAGGTGAGTTTAGACCCAGAAGTGTGATTCCAACCCTCCCCCCAGGCGAGGGTGTTCAGCCACGAAGCTGTGACCAAGTCTGCGCAGATTGACTGATTCTTGGCGCTGAGCAGAGGCTCTGCCACTGAATGACACATCACAGCTTTAACGTTGTTTTCACCAGCGCTGAAGTGATGCGTTCCCTGCAGCCTTGAAATGATGTCGTTTTCCATGACCTTCGGCTGTCTGCCTGTACAGGTTACGTCTCTCGCAAGACAGGAGTGCACAGAAAGGTGGAACAAAGGCATAGCTCTCTGCAGAAACATCATGATAGAGACTGCTGCGCACTCAGCCCCTCAACCTTTCAATATCTTCATGAAAGTCAGGCAGATGTGTCGATCTCCGGCCTGCTCCAGGCCACACATCAAAGGGATTGCTGAGGCTTTAAACTTGTAGCTAATGTAGAGAGATGGCAGGGCCGTCCCACAACATTTTGACACCTGAGGCAGGGAGCTCAAATGACGCCCTATGTCCCCTCACTTGGGCCAAAACTTTGAAAGTTCTCAATTCTGCCTTCTTCCTGTTCTACTCCTCTCATGGTACTGCTCTGCTACCTACCCCAATAAAG
>NW_027425766.1:0-2397 GCF_003597395.2 Chelonoidis abingdonii
GAGTGTCCACACCTGATGAGCAGCGCTGCATCAGCAGCGCTGGATTCGCTACACCCGTAGCGGACCAGGTGTACAGCCAGCGCTGCAGGAAGGGAGTTGCAGCGCTGGCTGAGCTCTATAAGTGTGGATACCTGGTAAGTTGCAGCGCTGTAACCCCCTCACCAGCGCTGCAACTTGCAAGTGTAGCCAAGCCCTAAGTTAGAATTCAAAATTTTATACTTTTCATCATTTGTACTCTGAATTATCTAAAGGTGTTTTGATAATGATTTAATACAAATACACAACACGGTGCAATGTTAACTTTGGTCATGCAAATGTGCAGTAAGCGTAAGTTATGAAGGCACATTTTTAAATAATTTTAAAATGAATGCAAGTACAATGACAACTGCCTTAAGCTGTCATGCAAAAGAATGACAGGAATTGGTTGCTTAACAAAGGTACACTTCAGAATTGTGCATGATATGTTTGGTTGAAATGTCACCTACTGGAAAGAGCACTAGATTCAGGAGACATGGGTTCTATTCCTAGCTCTGCTACTGGCCTGTTGGTTGACCTTGGGTATGTCACTTCAGCACTCTGTGCCTCAGTTTTCCCATCTGCAAACTGCTGATAGTGATACTAACCTTTATTAAGTGCTTTGAGACACACTGATGAAAAGTGTGTAAGGGGTAAGCATTATTAATACTTTGAGTCTGATTCTCTTCTGTGCCAGAGCTCTTCTCAACATAAGGATAAGGTTAAGAATGTGGGAACAGACATCAGGGAGGCAGTTATGATGTCTTTCTAAGTGCCTTTCCTGCCACTGATGCCACTGAGTGCTGCTTTCAAGCACTGACACAGGGTTCTTAATGGCTATTTCCATGGTGGAGTTAGTGCTCCACTATGCCCCCCTTCTGCCTCCAAAACATAACAATCCACTGACTTTCCTCCAAGGCTGGACAAAGGGGTTGGCTACAATGTACATACACCACAAAGGATTTCCCCTCCACTAAGAGTTTTTTTTACCAGGTATTTGTAGCTGGATTGTGGCCCCTTTGCACAATGGCTTGAGAATACCCAATTTCAGAATCTGTCATTCTGAGTCAGTCTCCTACAATTGGAGATTGCATGGTAAGATGGCTTCCTGTACACCTTTCATTCTAGTCTTTTAATACCTACATTTATTGTATAAACTTATGTATGAAAAGTTCATGTTAAAGAAAGAGGCAGCCAAAATTTTCCTACATTATTGTACTTGCAATTTACCTCAATATTCAGCTTGATAATCTGCAAGAAACAGTACAGTATATTATTTTTATTGTGAAATCCCCTTGAATGCAAACAATGCTAAAATTCATTCTTCACATTTTCAGCAAATACTCTAATATTCTCTGTGAATTTGTATTTAATCATTCACTATTAATTTAGCTGTGATTTCAAAGCAAATTCTCAAGGATTATTTATAAACTACTTAAGGAAGATACTGAAATAATATTTAGGCTTTTGAAATATAAACTCTGTTTCAAATGAGTCAGTAGTTTGTAAATTGAAATTGAATTTAAACTTCTCTGGGTTCTGAGTCCCAAATCCTGAGCACACTGAAGCCAATAAGAGTTTGGACAGTCACATTGGTGGGACAAGATTCTGACCCTCGGGAAGTAGACTGCCCCAGTAGTATGCATGTATTTGCTCAACGGAACTGAAAAATTTCTCAAATGACTCACTAATTGGAGGAATTCCCAGAAATGACATTCTCAATGCAATAAAAATTGGAAGAGACAGATAGATGTATGTTACCACCAACTGTGGAATCTATAGTTCAGAGAGAGATTCTATTCTGTATCCAGTGCAAATGAGTATACTGGAGGATGTGATTGCTCTACAAGTTTTATCTAACAACTTCACAGATGTGCATTACTTATACGTGATGTCTTGAGAGACAGTTCTGTCATAGTTTGCTTCTTTTTGTTATTTTAATATACTGTCACAGATTCACAAATCATGTATTTGCTCACTGCTTTTGAGACACAACTGTGTGCATTGTAACTGAAAGGATGAAACACACATTTATCACACATGCAACTATATACACTTATTTTCCTTCTGCATGATTGAAATGTAACAAAACAGTCCAGCATTTCTGTTATAGCATTTATGACTTTGTCAGCAACTTAAATCCTCAAAACAAAACAAAAATCCTAAATGGTTGCACATCATAAATGGTCTTTATGCTTCTGGATGATTCCACAAATGACTTGAATATACCAACTCTACTCTGCATTGGTTAGGCCTCAACTGGAGCATTATGTCCAGTTTTGGGCACCACATTTCAAGAAGGATGTGGAGAAATTGGAAAGGGTCCAGAGAAGAGCAATAAGAATGATTAAAAGTCTAGAGAACATGACCTATGAAGGAAGG